>NC_133666.1:568115602-568228435 GCF_037893015.1 Macrotis lagotis | reverse complement strand
CAAATTGTTCCCGATTGTTGCACTGATGGAATGAGCGAGTCCTTCAAGGTTGAACATCACTCTCATGTTGCTGTTAGGGTGTACAGTGTTTCTCTGGTTCTGCTCATCTCACTCAGCATCAGTTCATGATCAATTTGGAGAGATTGTGGGAATATTAGAGCATCAATTCATGGTTGGTTGAGTTGTACAAAACCAACCTTCCAACCAACCAACCTGATCCAAACCTTCTGGAGAGCAATAAGGAACTATGTGCAAAGAGCAGTAAAACTGATCATACCCTTTTCCCCAGTAATACCAAAACTAGGTCTATAACCTGAAAAACTCATAAAAAAATGGGGAAAAGTCCCACATGTTCCAAAATATTCATAGTAGCTCTTTTTTTTAGTAGCAAAGTATTGGATATTGAAGAGATACCCATCAACTTGGGAATGCCTGAACAAGTTAAGGTAAATGAATGATATGGATTAACATTGTTCTAAAAGAAACCATGAATTGTTGCCCTCTATGGAAGCATCGAAAGAATTACAGGAACTGATACTGAGCAAAAGGAGCAGAAGTAAGGGAACATTGCCCACATTAATAATAATTTTGTGAGTTTTAAAGACTTTGATGGATACAGCTACTCTCAGCAGTTCAGAGGGACTGAGGACAATCCTGGGAGACCTGTTATGGGCAGTGCTATCCACATCCAGAAGAAGAAAAAGAAAACAAATCAAACAAACAATAAAAACTATAGGGGGCCGCTAGGTAGTGCAGTGGAGAAAACACTAGCCCTAGAGTCAGAAGGAACTGAGTTCAAACCTGGCCTCAGTCACTTAATATTTGCCTAACTGTGTGACCTTGGGCAAGTCACTTAACCCCCTTCCTTTAAATAAATAAAATTTTAAAACAACCTTTAGAATCTAAATGAACACTATGTTCACTTTTTAAAAATTTCTCTCATATTTTTTTTCCTTCCCATCCCATGGTTTTTCTTTCTTTTCCCTGAGGGCCTAATTCTTCTAACATGCAAACAGGCTGAACACAAATATGTATACAAATGTACAAAATTCACTAGATTATTTGACACAGAGGGGAGAGGAGTGGGAAGGTTGAGTTGAAGGAAATTGGGTAACATAAATATGCATATGGATAAATATTAAAAAAACTTTTGTAACATGTAATAGTAAAAATACAATATCAATTAGAAAAGAGAGAAGTTAATTTCTGAAATTTATGAGATTAGAAGTAGTTTAATTTTAAAGAATACTTTATTTTTATCAATTTTCATGTAAAAACTATTTTAATGGTCATGTTTTAAATTTTTAGTTCTAAATTTTGTCCCTCTAATCTTTCCCTCACTCCCTGAGAATGAAAGTAATTTGATATGTTATATAAGTTATATAATGCAAAACATATTTCCATGTCAGTTAATTGTATGAAAGAAAAGACAGACCAAGCTGAAAGCTCCAGGTACCATTACTGCTGATTCATTTATCCCTAAGGCCCTTATTGGCATTTTGGTATAGGGTCTATTCCTGGCATGCCTGCATGTCACCCTCACCTTGGCAAGCCATATCTTTTCTACTTACCTTCTAAGTTATTTTAGGCTGGGAAATTTTTCCATACAGTTTTGGTTTTGTTGATCCAGAGTTCATTTGGATGTGTATTTTTTTAATTTGAAAAAATGATTTATGTAGTTAGGATTCAGTGAGTAACAAAGATTATATTATCAGAGAATAAACTAAAATGTGTCTTTTAAATACTTAGGTGCATATGAATCAAGTCACAAGCCAAACAAATGTGTATTTAAAGAAACACAGAAGTTAAGTTATATAACCATAGGAATACTTTCTCCTTTAACATGGCTCTTTTTTTCTAATCCATTATGAAACCTGATGGGGTCATTATTTCCAGACCCCCAGGATAATGTCCTTCTTGTCACCTGAGGTCAGTGTCTGACTCAGAATCTAATCATTCTTGAAGATATTTATACATATCTATCTATCTATCTATCTATCTATCTATCTATCTATATGTATATATGTATATATGTGTATATGTATATATGTATATATGTATATATGTATATATGTATATGTGTATATATGTATATATTTATCGATGGGACCTCAAATACTCTGATTTTCCAGATTGCCAACATCATCATCCTCCATGTCCTCCTTCCAGGTGATACACAAGTGAGGTCATAACGTTGATCTTTCCTTAACCCACAAGTGTTCCATTTCTATCTCCATGGATTTGCAAATTCCTCTATGCATTAATGATGTCTATAATTCCATATCTCCCAATGCCTTATGACTTCATTTTAATAATGTCTTCCAGATGTTCTTTCAGTTCTCAGGACTTTGTCCAGCTATCACTACTCCTTGTTTTATAGTCTCCTTGTTTTTCCACATGATCTACTTAAGAACTTTACATTATTCTTTATTTTTGCTTTCTTTGCCGCCTTGGCTTATCACATCACACTTTTTCAATCATGAACCCTGAATTGCACCTACCATCTTCCTTCCTCACTCTTATTCTTGCTGTGAATGGATGTATGGTACATCACAAAATTCCTTAGAATGAGTTTCAGTGCATATTTATATTATCTAACCCTTACCTGGACACTCACTGTATGTATCAAGTTAGAAGTTTTATAGCTATATGTTGCCATCAGAATGAAAGCTTTCTGAAGGCAAAGACAATTTCTCATTTTTTCTCTGCATCCCTAGGTTTAGTTAGCACAAGTTTACATTTATTTTAGTTGATAGACTGTTTTTTTAACTGGCCTATTTCCTGATTTCTAAAGGTAGCCAAGAACTCTATTGCTTTAGCTGCATGCATCATGATAGATATATTACCAGAATATGGAAGGGAATAATTCCAATGACTTCTTCTTTCATCATACTATCTCTAGAGAGATATAATCTGTTCTGGCCACAGCAATTTGAGAATATTGACGACCTGGAGAGCTTCTTGAGTTGAGTGTCCAAGAAGGAAAGGTCAATGAACACTATATAATATGGTGATATATGATAGGAAGTTGAGATATTTCATCTGGACAAGAGAAGACCTAATGGGTGCACAAAAGCTGCTCCTCCCCAAATGATAAAGATCTGCTACTTGAGTCCACAGGACAGGACTTGACCAAGTGAAGGAAGACAGCCTGAGGATTGATTCTGAACAAATAATGGACTGCCTCAGAAGCTGGCTAAATCTCTCTCCTTGGAATTCTCCAAGTGAAATTTATATGACCATTGGTGGGTATGCTGTGCAGGGGATTCATGTTCAGTTATAGATTGGATCATATGACTTTGAAGC
The DNA here is from genome assembly GCF_037893015.1 of Macrotis lagotis. Taxonomy (NCBI): domain Eukaryota; kingdom Metazoa; phylum Chordata; class Mammalia; order Peramelemorphia; family Peramelidae; genus Macrotis; species Macrotis lagotis. The sequence goes on along the minus strand of NC_133666.1, from coordinate 568,225,129 downwards.
CCTATTTCAGCTCAGAGATTTTCTGATTCTATGAGTCAAACTACTTTATGTCCTATTTTCAAGATAAAGAATTGTATTTTCCTTAAACATTTATAGTATTAATATGGAGTGGTCTAGTCTTCTCTCCTGATATCTAATAGTTGGGCAGGCATCTCCCCAATTGGGTGTTTCTCATCAGTGAAAGAGGTACAATCCTAAGAGGTCTTCAGAGCAAGGAAGATTTTTCAGTGATATGTCCTTGTAACTACTATGAGCAGAATTTTCAATTTTAACATTATATAGAGGGGAATTTGGAAGTGCTTCAGGAGGGTTCCAACCTTATTATGTCATTTTAGTTCTTCCATTTCACAAAGCTGGTCAACAAGATTGAATACTCAGCAAAGGGAGTAAACAACAGACTCATGATAATGTGGTTGCTGCATAAAGAAAATGACATGCTACCATTATCATTGCTTATGTTCCCATCATAATGAACCCCTGGTGACGTCAAAGAACAATTTTATGAAAACATACATACCCCTTTATCAACAATTTGCCTAAAGAGGACAAGCTTATAATTCTGGGGTGACATTAATGCTAGGGAGTCCTTGGGAATAATGGAGTTGGAAAGAACAACAGCAATGGCCACTATTGAAGACTTGTGCCTCTCCTGTGCCAAAAAATCACTAATTTGTAAATATGTTTAAAAAACATGTATGTTAAATGCTAACTTGACTGTTCCCTCCTCAGGGGATGGGGAGTGGGAAGGGAAAGTCAAGAGATATTTTGTAACTTGGAAATATGCATGTACAATGGATGAAAATAAATAAATAAATACATTTTAAAGGTAAAAAAGACACAAGTACTTCATGGAAGACAAGTAACCAGAGAGTTTTTCCCCCCTAAACTTCTATTAACATAAATAAGATGCTCGGTGTTCTCACATCAAGAGCACAGAATTGATATTAGATAAACTTGGTTATTATACCAAAAAATTTAATCTACCTCCTTAGTTTCCTCATCTGTAAAATGAGGATCTCCGTCAACTTCTCCAAAGGGTAGTGAAGAAAACTATTTGAACAATATAGAATGATCTAAGGTAGTGTGATGACATGAAAAGAGCTCCAGAGGTAGAGGATCCCTTAGAATGAGTTTCAGTGCATATTTATATTATCTACCACTGATTCCTACTTTCATGATTGACCTTGGATGATAGATATAGATAGATAATTGATTGGCAGACAAGGAAAAATTACAGATAAACAATAGAGTTACAGATGAATAGAAAAACAAATTGTAGACTGCCATATAGATAGAAAATATAAATAAATGATATTATTCAGAAAAACATGATAAAAAATTAGAAATATAGACAGTAAGAAAAAGGCAATAGATAGGCATACAGAAAAACAAATAAGCATATACAATATGAAAAACATAAGTTGTAGATAAAAATATAACATAAATATAGTCAGTGAAAAAGACAGAGAGAGAGAGAGAGAGAGGGAGAGAGAGAGAGAGAGAGAGGAGAGAGAGAGAGAGAGAGAGAGAAGGGAGAGATATGGGGGAGAGAGAGAAAAAGAAAGAAGAAAGAGGTGGATTTGGGGCGATTTTCTCTAGGCCATCTACTGCAAAGAAAACTGAAGATTGAGCTTCAGATGACCTTGATATTCTTGCCTTTCAGGAACTAAAATTGAAATGAAGAAAGAGAATACACAAAGTTGTCTGAAAAACTGCAAGAGATATAATCAAGATAGCTTTGAAGGCTTGGACAAAATTAAGTCTAAAGCTTATGAACCTTTCAGTTCCCTGAGGAGTTCCCAAGATTCAAAACAATTTTCTGGTGGGAAAGATGAAGTTGATGACCTGAGAAGAGACAGCACATGAGAAGATGGCTAGCAACTTGATTTCTTGGTGGTTTAAATTATTTGTTCTAAAGTTAAGAGGTTGGAATATGTGACCCCCAAATTTCCTTCCATTTCTAAATAAATAGTCCTTAGTAAATGTTTCTTAGTATTGCTGATATTTTATTATTTAGACAGTTTGCTATAGTAAATAGGGTGCTGGTCTTCAAGGAAGTAAAGATTGAGTCATCTTTGTGATTGGCAATTTCATTTAGACTCACTGGGCCTCTGTGCCATCAAATGTAAAATGTGCAAGTTAGATTCAATGGTCTCTAAGGTCCTGTTCTTCTTTAAAGCCATAATCTCATGATCCTTATTCAAATGAAAAAAATATTTATAGAGTGAATAACATAGTAGGCACTATATAAATGTCTAGTCCCTTCTATTCTTTCTTCCCCTTACCTCACAGTATTATAGAGTGAAAATTTAATAATAAATTTCATAGTCTTTAAATAGAATATAGAAATATTCAACTTTTATATCAGAAGATACAGAGATCCTGGAATAAGTTTCAGAATAGGTGAATTTCAGATAAAGAAGATGTAAGATTAAGAACATATTATCTTGGGTTTAGAACTAGGGACAAAATAGTACAGATAAGTTCTGGTAATTAGCCTCAGTGGAATGCAAGCCTCCCAGGAATGAAAGGGATGGCATGAAAGCATGGGAACAGAGAGGGCTGCATGGTATTGTTGTTCAAAGGAAACATCAAGGAATTCTGAATCAGAGATTGGGTCCAAATCATGAATCTTCTACTCATGCCTATGAGATGTTGAGCAGGTTACAACTCCAATGAATCTTTTTTCTTATATGTAAATATACAAGGTTGAATTAATCTCTCAGGTCCCTTCCAACTCTAAAATTATGCTCTGAAGGAGCAGGATATTTTGAAGAACAAATGGAAAAAGATAGACCCTGAAGAATGGTAATAACCAGACACAAAAAATTGTACATATAGCACACACACACACACACACACACACACACACACACACACATCTTATCACAAAAGTGATGAAGAAATAGTTGGATTATTTTAGATAATTTTTTCCAATGTCAGCATTTGAATTAAGGTAGTTTCTTTTCAGAATAGTCCAAAATCTTAAAAATCTTAAAAAAAATTAACCTTAAGTCAGAAGCAGTATTTTCAGCTACAAGACCTATCTTTATTATATGGGACCTTGTGAAAGTCATTTAACTTCTAAATGTCTCAAATTCCCAATCTAGTAATAAGAGATAATACATGTGCAAACATAATTAGAGTTTTCAGTATAGAATGAGTTCATATCTATAGAATGTATTTTAAAATCTTATGACAAATTTATTATTAATTATTCAAAAATATGTCTTACTATAATTTTTGAAAATGATTGAACTTTTGATACCCTAGGGTTAACAGCCATCAAAATTTTCCTTCTGATCTTGAAAGGACTTAGGCTTTGAGATTATTAGTGACAGAACAATGGGTATGATCAATAGTTTCAGTCCTTATGATGATCATAGAACAACGATGTCTTTAGATTTAGTTTTTGATTTCTTGCCAAGTGCAGTTCAGGATATTGATTTTTTTATATAAAATTTTTTTATCAATTAAAGTCTGGTTAATTTTAACAGTATACTTTTCCCTGTGCTTTTAGCAGTTGAAAGCAGGAACTTCATTGTTTCTGATTATTACCAACTTTCAGCTCTCAAAGTGGAAAATTTCACAGAACCTTCCCTGTATTATAAGGTTTTTCAAGATGAGTATTCTTTCCATAAATCTTCTTATATTTTCTTATGAAAGATGATATAGAGTTTGAGGAAATAAAAGACTCACTACCCATTTGTCTTTAACTAACTGATGGATTTTGGGTAAGCAACATTTTGTTTCTCAGTCTCTGAAGGCAAAGACCTGAAAGAGAAGATATTTTGAGTTCTCTCCCGATTCCACAACATCACAAATTGTTAAATCTGATAGAAATTGTGTAGTTCTCTAGTTCATTATTCTCATTTTTATTAGAGGTCTGCCATGCCTGAAATGCTTTTCCTCTTCATGTTTTCCTCCTGATGTTCTACAGGTCCCACATCAAATTTTTTCTTCTACAAAAAGTCTTTTCTATTCCTGTTAGTTCTAGTTTTATTCTCCTTTTGATTATTTCTAATTTATCCGATACATAGCTAGTTTATATATAGGCATTTGTATATTATTGCTTTGAGACTTGGATTTATTTGAGGACATAGACTATCATTTAGCTTTCTGCTTATTACTAGCACTAAATGTTGTACCTGGTACACAGTTGATGCTTAATAAATGTTGATTTAACTGTATGATAAATGAGGAAATTGATGACCAGAAGTGAAATTATTCTTATAAAACAGGTAACAAAAAGCTGAAAAAAATATGGATTACAAATTTAACTCTGAAAGGGGTCCTTGAAGGCTATTTAATTGAACTTATGATATTACAAATGAGAAAATTGAGCAATTGAGAGATTAATTGATTTACTAAGACCACATAAACAGAAGCAGATGAAGTATGATTTTAAATTAGGAATCTTATGTCTTCCTCTCAACATCATTATTATTTGATTGATTCTGATTGTCTCATAGATTCACAAGGTTTCACCTGCCCAATTAAGGAATTTTCTTCGACTAATTTTTGGATCTTCTTTTTCATTTGACCATTATTAGTGTTTAAGAAATTATTTTCATCAGTGATTTTTTTCTCTTTTATTCAATTCTATTTTAAGGGTTTGTTTTCATCATTAATTATTTCATTCCCTAAACTAAGGTCTTTCTTGTATAACTATCATTTCTTTTCCCAATTTTACTACTACCTCTCTTCCTTTGTTTTTATTGAAAGATCTTATTTATGTTGAGTTTTACAATTTTTTTCTTAATCTAGCTTCCCACCTCCATCCCCCCACAGAAGGCAATCTACTAGTTTCCATGGTATACATTGAGCTAAGTTGAATGTGAAGAGAGAGCAGTCATATTCTTATGGAAAAAAAAATAAAGTATAAGAGATAGCAGAATTACATAATAAGATAATTTTTTTTTAATTACAGGGAATAGTCTTTGGTCTTTGTTCAAATTCCACAGTTGTTTCTCTGGATGCAGATGGTATTCTCTATTGCAGATAGCCCAGAATTGTTCCTGATTGTTGCACTGACGGAATGAATGAGCAAGTCCATAAGGTTGATCATCAACTTGATGTTGCAGTTCGGGTACAATGCTTTTTTGGTTCTGCTCATCTTGTTCAGAATCAGTTCATGAAAGTCATTCCAGGGTTCCCTGAATTCCCATCCCTCCTGATTTCTAATAGAACAATAGTGTTCCATGACATACACATACCACAGTTTGTTAAGTCATTCCCCAATTGAAGGACATTCACTTAATTTCCAATTCTTTGCCACCATAAACAGGACTACTATGAATATTTTTGTACAAGTGATGCTTTTACTGTTTTTCATAATCTCTTAAGGATATAGAACCAGTAATGTATTGTTGTATCAAAGGTTATGTACTTTTTTGTTGCCCTTTGGGTGTAATTTGAAATTGTTCTCCAGAAACATTGGATAACTTCACAGCTCCACCAAAAATGTATTAGTGTCCCAGATTTCTAACATCGATTCCGACATTGATCATATCCTTTCAGGTAAATGACCAGTCTGAGAGGTGTGAGGTGGTATCTCAGAGATACTTTAATATGCATCTCACTAAAAATAAATGATTTAGAGAAATTTTTCATATGACTATGGATTGCTTTGATTTCCTCATCTGTAAATTGTCTTTGCATATTATTTGACCATTTGTCAATTGGGTAATGGCTTATTTTTTGAAAATTTGACTCAGTTTTGTGTATATTTTAGAAATGAGACATTTGTCAGAAATATTAGTTGTAAAAATTGTTTCCCAATTTACTACATTTCTTTTGATCAAAAACTTTTTTAATTTAATGTAATCAAAATTATTTAGTTTGTTTTTAATGATGATCTCCATCCCTTCCTTGGTCATAAACTGCTTCCCTTTCCATAGATCTGACAGGTAAACTGCTCCTTGATCTTGTAGTTTGCTTATAATATTGTTTTTTATGTCTAAATCCTGTATCCATTTGGAACTTATCTTGGTTTAGGGTGTGATGTATTGGTCTATCCAAGTTTCTTCTATACTAAGTTTCAAGTTTCCCAACAGTTTTTATTGAAGACAGTTTTTATCCCAATAGGTGAACTCTGTGGGTCTATCAAACAGCAGATTACTATAATAATTTCCTGATATTTCATCTAGTCTATTCCACTGATCCACCACTTCATTTCTTAGCCAATACCAGACAATTTTGATGACTGATATTTTATAATATAATTTTAGATCTGGTAAGGCTAAGCCACCTTCTGTTGCACTTTCTTTCACTGAAATTCTTGACTTTTCATTTTTTCATATGAATTTACTTACAATTTTTTCTGTCATTAAAGCAATGTTTTTGGTATTTTGATTGGTAGAGAACTAAACAAGTAGTTTATTTTTGTTATAATTGTCATTTTTATTATATTAGCTTGACCTATGCATGAGCAGTTGATGTTTGTCCAATTATTTAAATCTGATTTTCTTTGTGTGAGAAGTGTTTTGTAATTGTTTTCAAAAAGTATTTGAGTCTGCCTTAACAGCTGGACTCCCAAGTATTTTATATCATCTAAGTTACTTTGAACAGGATTTCTCTTTCTAACTCTTTCTGCTGTATCTTGCTAGTCATGCAATGAAATGTTGAGGATTTATGAGTGTTTATTTTATATCCTGTGACTTTGCTAAAGTTGCCAATTATTTCTAGTAATTTTTAGATGATTTTTTTTTGGATTCTCTAGATATCACATCATGCCATCTGCAAAGAGTGAGAGTATTGTTTCTTCCTTCCCGATTCTAAATTCTTCAATTTCTTTTTCTTCTCTTATTGATTAACTTCAACATTTCTATTAAAGTATTGAATAGTAGTGGTGAAAATGGGCATCCTTGTTTCAGCCCTTAACTTATTGGGAATACATCTAGCTTATGCCCATTGCATATGATGCTTACTGATGGTTTCAGATAGAAACTGCTTATTATTCTAAGGAACAATCCATTTATTCCTACACTCTCTCAAGTGTTTTTCATAGGAATGGGGGCTTTATTTTGTCAAAAGTTTTCTCAGCATCTATTGATCTAATCATATGATCATTGATTATGTTATTGATATAATTATGTTATTGATATAATTTATGTTATTGATTATGTTATTGATATAATTAATTATACTAATAGTTTTCCTAATATTGAAACCAACCCTGCATTCCTGGGATAAATCCTGCTTAGTCATAATGTATTATCTTAGTGATAACTTGTTGAAATCATTATGCTAATAATTTAAGATTTTCGCATCTATATTCTTCAGCATATACTTTTCTTTCTCTATTTTATCTCTTCCTCAATTAGGTATCTGCACCATATTGGCATCATAAAAAGAGTAAGGCAGAGTTCTGTCTTCCCCTATTTTTCCAAAGAGTTCATATAGAATTGGAACCATTTTTTTCTGTAAATGTTTGATAGAATTCACTTGTGAATCCATCTGGCCCTGGAGATTTTTTCTTAGGGAGTTCATTAATGGCTTGTTGAATTTCTTTTTTCTAAGATAGGGTTGTTTAGTATTTAATTTCCTCTTCATTTAACCTGGGCAACTTATATTTTTACAAATATTTTTAAACTTTTTTATTATTTAAGGCAATGGGGTTAAGTGGCTTGCCCAAGGCCACACAGCTAGGCAATTATAAAGGTTCTGAGGCTGGATTTGAACTCAGGTACTCCTGACTCCAGGGCCAGTGCTCTATCCATTGTGCCATCTAGCCACCCATATTTTTGTAAATATTTGTCCATTTCTCTTAGATTGTTAAAATTATTGGCATAGAGTTTGGCAAAACAATTCCAAATTATTACTTTAATTTACTATAATTTCCTCTTCATTGGTCATGAGTTCACATTTTCATTTATGGTACTAGCAATTTGGTTTTCTTCTTTATTTTTTTAAATAAAATTGACCAGAGGTTTATCAATTTTATTGATTTTTTTCATAAAACCAACTCGTGGCTTTATTTATTAGTTCAATAGTTTTCTTGCTTTCAATTTTATTAATTTCTCCTTTAATTTTTAGAATTTCAAATCTGGTATTATTATTAATTAGGAGTATTTAATTTGTTCTTTCTCTAATTTTTAGGTACATAATTAGTTCATTGATTTCCTCTTTATCTAATATATTCATGTAAGCATTTAAAGATATAATATATCCCCTAACACCCACCTTGAGTGAAACCCATAGGTTTTGGTATGTTGTTTCATTACTGTTATAATCTAGGATTAAATAATTCTGTCTATAATTTGTAGTTTAATCCATTCATTTTTTTAAAATGAGGTATTTTTCTTTCCAATTAGTTTTGGTATTATATCTTTCTGGTCCAATATTACATATGATTTTAATTGCATTATGATCTGAGGAAGATGTATTCACTGTTTCTGTTGATCTGTAATTTATCATTAGGTTTTTATGCCCTAGTACATGGACAATTTTTGAGTAAGTGCCATGTACTGCAGAAAAAAAAGTATATTGCTTTCTATCCCCATTCAATTTCTTCCATAAGTCTAGAATATCTAGGTTTTCGAAAAGCCTGTTTACCTCCTTATCTTCTTTCTTGCTTATTTTTTTGTTAGATTTATCTAAATGTGAGAGTGGGAGGTTGAGGTCTCCCACTAGTAGAGTTTTGCTGTCTATGTCTTCCTGTAACTCTTTCAGCTTCTCCTCTAAGAATTTGGATGCTGTCCCATTGGGTGCATACATATTTAGTATTGAAATTACTTTATTGTCTATGGCACCTTTTGAGATGACATAGTTTCCCTCCTTATCTCTTTTAACACCATATATTTTTGCAGCTGCATTGTTTGAGATAAGGATTACTACCCCTGATTTTTTCATGTCACTTGGTGCTCCAACCTTTTACATTTACTCTATATGTATCTCTCTGCTTAAAATTAGTTTCTTGAAAGCAGCATATTGAAGGATTCTGGTATTTAATAGACTCTTCCTTTTGCTTACCTCTCAAGGGAGAGTTCATTCCATTCACATTCAAAGTTGTAATAACTAACTCTTTATTGCTCTCCATTATATCTTCCTTCTGTTTGTATTTTCCTTCTTTGGGCTTTTGTCCATATTCCCCAGTATTTTGTTTCTGAATGCCACCACCTTCAGTGTCTTAACATCCTACATCAACTCCCCTCCCCTATCTTTCCCCTTTCCCCTTTTCCCCTTCTTCTTCCTTCCTTCTGTCAATTCCAGCTTTTCTCCCCCTTTCCATTCCACCTCCTCCCCTTTCCCCCTTTTAATAACCTGAAGGTAAGATAAGTTTATTATCTTAAATGTGTGTGTGTGAGTTGACTTTATGCCAAGTCTGATTGGCCGGAAGATTCAGGTGTTTTTTTTTTATCTCCTCCCTTCTTCTCCATTGCAAAAGGTCTTTTGTACTTCTTGATGTAATGAAATTTACCCCATTCAGTCTCCCTCCACCCTCCCTCCTCCTTACTGCCCCCTCTTTGTAAGCAGGTATTGTTTTTAAAATATTCTATCTGAGTCACAGAAAATTCATTAGTGTCTATCACTTCTGGTTAAGTATATTTTCTCTAATAGAATTACAGTTCTCAAGAGTTATGAGAATCTTTCTCCCACATGGGGAAATAGCCAGTTTCATCTTTTTGTATAGCAATTTTCTTTTCTTTATCCATTTGTATATTTATTTGTTTGTTTATTTTTACCTTTTCATGTGTCTCTTGAGTCTCTTGCTTGATGTTCAAATATTCTATTTAGCTCTGTGCTCTTTTCATCAGGAAATGTGGGAAGTCTCCCATTTTGTTAAATGTCTATCTTTTACCCTGGAAAAGAAGGCTCCATTTTTCTGGCTAGTGTGTTTTTGGCTGCATTCCAAGCTCCCTTGCTCTTCAGAATATCTCATTACAGGCCTTTTGATGCTTCAATGCTGATGCAGCGGAGTCCTAAGTAATCCTTACTGTGACTCCTTGGAATTCAAAGTGTATCCTCCTGGCTGCTTGAAGAATTTTCTCTTTTATCTGACAATTCTGGAATTTGGACACAATATTTCTTGGCGTTTTCATTTTTAGGATCTCTTTCCAGAGCGGATGGAGGTATTCTTTCGATAACTATTTTGTCCTCTAGTTCCATGATCTCAGGGCAGTTTTCCATCACTAAATCCTGTAAGTACAGGTTTTTTTTCCTCTTCAATGTTTTCAGGAAGAACTATAATTATCAGGTTGTCCCTTCTTGATCTATTCTCAAGGTCAATGGTTTCCTGATGAAGTATTTTTTATATTTTCTTCTATTTTTTGAATCTTGTGTCATGTAGTCATTATTTTCCACAGATTCCATTCTTTTTTAAAAGAAGAATTTTCTTCATTTACCTTTTGCAACTCCTTTTCCAATTGATCAATTCTATTTTGAATGAGTTTTCCATTTACCCAAGTGTAGTTTTGAGAGAATTATTTTCTTTTTTGTATTTGTCCAATTGTATTTTCCAAGGATTTGTGAGATGTTAATTTTCTCTTTCAAGATGTTCATTTTCTCTTGAATTTCTTTTCCAAATTTTTTCCAATTGATTTTCAAATGTCTTCCTGAATTCTCCCAGGAAGTCTTTATGGGCTAGAGACCAATTCATATTCTCCTCAGAAGTGCTAGATCTCTCTGGATTAGAATCTGTTTCTTCTAAGAATTTCTCCATGGATCCCCCCTTTCTGTTGGCCTTTATTTTCCTAGAATCTTGTATCAGGTGAGGGGCTGGCTCTCAGATGCTTGCTTTTGAAAACTCTAGAGGCTTTGTTCACTTGGGCAGTAGGAGGTGCTGGTTGCTTTCTCTGGAGTGTTTGAAGCCATCTTCCTAATCCAGGAGAGAGTAAGAAGGAAGGCAGGAGGGGCAGCAGGGTCTGAATTGGGTCCTGGGGAAGGAAGTTAATCTCCCTTTCAGGTGAGTGAACTCTGTTGGCCATACCTGAGCCTGAGGGGGTTGAAGGCAGTTCTGGGAAGAGGGCTCTGCAAAAAGTATGGAGCTCAAGTCCTGTGCCCAGTTGGTGTTTTCCTGGGGCACTTAGCAACTCTCTGTTCTGGAACTCACTCTCCTGATGACTGGAGCTTACCAGAGTTCCTTTTTCCCAGACGAAGATTCCATGGCTAAAGTTGGTCCTTGGACCCGTTACTCATCAAAAGTCTCTGTGCCTAGGGCTGGTGCCTAGGGCTGGTGCCTAGGGCTGATCCTCTGGCTTCACCCTGCTGCTATCCCTGCACTTGCCTTCTGTTATATTTTCCAAGTTCAACCATGATCCCCTGACACAGATGTTGTTGGTAGGTGTTCTTCTAGCTTCTTTTTCTGGGTTTTGTCAATCGAATTTCTGTTAAGTGACTTCTTTCATGTTATTTTTGAGGGGAATTTGGAGCACTTAACATAATACCTGTCTTATCTCTGCCATCTTGCTCCTCTTATTTAGTTTTTAAAATCTTTTTTGAGATCTTCTAAGAAGAATTTTTGGTTTTGACACCAGTTCCTGATCCCCTTTGAGTTTGTGACTGGAACTTTTCAGTCACCATAGTGTCAATGGTCATTGTTCCTTTCTGTTTCTTGCTCAGTTTTTAATGTTTAGCTCTGCTCCTGGGATACATGGGTCACTGTTCGAAGCTTTCTACTTGGGTGCTTGTTAGTGACAAATAAAAATGTAATGATGATAAATAAATCAGCAAAGAGTATCACTCCTAAAAAATAAAGAGCAATATACATTATAAATTATATCATTTAATAAATAAAATACAAATTCTTGTAATGTGTGAAACCCGGGAAAATCATCTAGGTACTTATCAAAATTCTAGTCCTAATATGTGAAAAATAAAGACAAATTTCAGACATACACAGTTCCAAACCAACAAAATATTTAAAATTTGGATGAATAAAATTGGGATGAAACTTTGGAGTTTACTTATAACTTGGAGATGATTTGGATATGTTAATGAACTAATGCCAGGTTGACACTGATAGGAGTTGGGTTGCTGTCTCCCCCCACCCAAAAAGAAAACCCAAACTCAGAATAAGGCCTCAAAATTCTTTTATCTTCTTCCATTGAGTCTACTGTCTGGAGGCAACTTGCATCCTAATTCTAATCCACAGTCATGTTAATGATGCTCTCTGCCTTTCCCTTTCCATCATCTTCCCCATGCTTCCTGCTTTCCTTTATCATCACATTCCTTGTTTCTATGCTGCCTTCCTATGTCCCACTATTTGCCACTTGTCTCTGTCTTTCTGAGCTTTTTGCCCCAAAACAATCTGTGTTTAATTGAAATGTGATTGTGGCTTTATTTCCCATTGTTAATGGTGGTCTAGCCTTGTAGTTGTCTAATAAGGGTCTAGGAACATACTCAAAGAAGCAGGTGTGCCTAGCCCATTCATAGTTTCATAATTTCAAAAAATAGGTTTCAGTTCAAATCACTTCATTAATAACTCTTCAATATATTTGGATATTTCATTACTTTATATTTCATTTCTATACTACAAATATGCATAAATCTCTATCTTGAACTGATTTATAGTATCATTGAAGAAAATCATAAAATAAAACAATCTAATCATCAAAGATTTAGTTAATATTGTGATGCTTTATTATTGTAAAACAATAATTTCTTACAATTCTGTTGATCTCAATAGCTTCGTTTATAGGCATAGTGGAAAAACTACTCCTCTCTCTTCAAGCTCTAAGCTCTACCCCTTCCCCTTCACTCTCAAATAGGTGATTTCCTTTCCTAACTTTTTAAGAGTTTTGATATCATCCAATGTGGTTATTCTTTGCTGATTAATAATTAAGGCAGTGTTATAAAAAATTCCAAAATATTTCAACATTCCAAAATGACAAATCAACCTTAATAAACCATAAATGTCTACACATTGGTTCAGAGAATCAAATACTCAAGTTCAAAATGAAAGAGGTAGTTAAACAACAAGTTAAATGAAAAACATTTGTGAAAATAATTTTGATACCCCTACTCAATTTAATCAGTATTTATGCAAATCATAATGATTTAATGGTAACCTGAGAAAAATAGAATTAAATTTGGATGGGTTATAAGGGTTTATGCTGCAAGATTAATTAACCAACAACTATTGATGATTATATTAATTTTCTTTGATTTATTAGATTGATTCATATGATATTAGTTAAAAGGATTTATTAGAAATATCCACCCACCTTCTAATTATATTTTGCTTGGAATAAAGTTCAAAAGCCTAAAGAATATCCTTTTATCCCTCTGTATCACTACTTCCATTACTTTGTGAACTTTACTAAAAAACTACAACTTCCTAAGAGTCTGTGTCATTGTAACCTTGAAGTCCAGAATATTTTTGACCAAATCCTGCTGCAATTTTCTGCAGATCATGCAAAAGTAGATATAATTGATGGACATTTTCACATTGCCCTTAATGGGACATTAAGCAATCATGAGAATTTCCCTTCCCTTCCTTCGAAAGTATTTATGTGTTTTTAAAAAGAAGTTCTGAGCACTATGGAGTACCTCATATATTTATCCCCAAATCTATAAAACACCTCGGTTCTATTTTATGATTTATTATTTATTAATCCATTTAAAGTTCAAATAAATTGACAAGGACATCATCAGTACCTTTGAGTGTCAATTTTTCCCTCCCTTCCAACCCTCTCCCCCAAGACAACAAGTCATATGATCACAGTTGTACATGTACATTCATGTTAAACATATCTACATTAGTCATATTATAAAAGAAGAATCATAACAAAAGGAAAAATAGCAAGAAAGAAAAAAATTAATTTTAAAAACATAGTATTTCAGCACATTTATATACCACCTCTTTAGCCATTACCCAACTCATGAGCAGCCACTCTATTTCTAATAGAAATTTTTTCCACAAGAAAAAAAGCTTCTATAAGTATTTCAACATATATATATACACACACACACATATATATCACATATATATATATATATATATATTATATATATCCTTTACCATTTTTTATGCTTTTCTGTGATGTAGTAATGGTTATTGTTGGATCAAAGTGTATGAATATTCACTATTAGGAAAACACTCAGCATAATTTAACATATCAATAACAAAACCAACATGAAACATGTAATTATTTCAACAGATGCTGAAAAAGCCTTTGAAAAAATGCAAAATCCATTCCTGTTAAAAACAATTTAGAGTATAGGAATAAATGAAGGTTTTTCTTAAATGAAAAAAGCAGTTTATATCTAAAACCATAAACAAATATTAAATGTAACTACGATAAACTAGAAGCATTTCCAATAAAAGGGGTGAAGCAAGGATGTCTATTACCATGACTATTATTCAATATAATATTAGAAGTGTTAGTTTTAGAAATAAGAGAAGAAAAAATAAATTGATGGAATTAGAATTGGCAATGAAGAAGCAAAATTTTCCCTCTTTGCAGATGATATAATGGCATACTTAGAGAACCCAAGAAAATCATCTAAAACACTACTTGAAACAATTAACAAATTCAGCAAAGTAGCAGAATATAAAATAAATGCACATTAATCATTAGCATTTCTATATATGAACAAAGTCCAATAACAAGAGATACAGAAATTTCATTTAAAATAACTGTAGACAACATTCAATACTTGGGAATCTACCTCCCAAGACAAACTCAGAAATCATAAAAACACATTTATAGAGGATTTTTCACACAAATAAATGTGGATCTAAATTAATGGAAAAAAGTCAATTGCTCATAGTTAGGTCGAGCTAATATAATAAAAATGACAATCCTACTCACATTAAGTTACTTATTTAATGCCATGTCACTCAAACTACCAATTACTACTTTACCAAGTTAAAAAAATAGCCACAAAAAGTCAATGATATCAAGAAAACTGATGGAAAAATGTAAATAATGGGGGCCTAGTTCTACCAGATTTAAAACTATACTATTAATCAGCAGTCATTAAAACTGCATTGTAATTGTTAAGAAATAGACTAATGGACCAGTGGATTAGGATAGTTTCTAAAGAAATAGTAGCAAATGACCGTGGTAATCTATTGTTTGTCAAACATTAGTTTCTGGAATAAGAATTCACTATTTGACAAATTTTGTTTGGAAAACTGGAAAATAATATGACAAAAACTAGGCATAGACTCACATCTCACATGCTATACCAAAATAAGATTAAAATGGGTACAGAAATTACTTCATATTTGTTTTTTCAGGTTTTTTCCAAGGCAAATGGGGTTAAGTGGCTTGCCCAAGGCACACAGGTAGATCAATATTAAGTGTCTGAGACCGGATTTGAACCCAGCTACTCCTGACTCCAGGGCTGGTGCTTTACCCACTGCACCACCTAGCTGCCTCATGGGTACAGAAATTAGATATAAAAAGCAATACCACAGACTAATTAATAGATCAAAAAATACTCTGCTAGTTATATGGAAAGCAAAGAAATTTATGACCAAACAAGAAATAGTGTATAGTGTAAACGTAAAAATGGATGATTATAAATTATTAAATTAAAAAAAAGGTTTTAAACTAATAAAACCAAGGCTTGCCAAGATTAGAAGAAAAACAGTAAGCTGGAAAACAATTTTCACAGCTAGAGGTTCTGATAAAGGACTCATTTCTACTATATATAGAAATGAATCAAATTTGTAAGATTACAAGTCATTCCCAAATTGATCAGTGGTCAAAGGATAAGAATAGTTTTCAAATGAAGAAATTAAAGCTATATATAATCATACAAAAAAAATTTCCAAATATTTATTGATTAGAGAAATGTAAATTAAAATAACAATGAGGTACCATCTAACACCTATCAGATTGGTTAAGATGACAAAAATGGAAAATCATCAATACTGGAGAGGTATTGGGAAGATTGGGACATTAATACATTGTTGGTGGAGTTGTGAAGTGCTCCAACCATTCTGGAGAGCAATATTGAACTATGTGCAAAGAACAATAAAAGTGATCATACAATTTGATCCAGAGATTCCAATTCTAGGCATATATCCAAAGGAAATCATAAAAAAATGGGAAAAGTCCAAAATTTTGCAAAACATTCATACCAATTATTTTTGTAGTGGCAAAGAATTGGAAAATAAATAAATAACAAGCAATTGGGGAATGACTGAACAAGTTATGGTATATGAAAGCTATGGAGTACTATTGTTCTATAGGAAAACATGAATGGTTGGACTGTAGAGAAGCATGGAACAAATTATAGAATCTGATGTTGAGGGAAAGGAGTAGAACCAAGAGAATATTGTACATTATCAGAAATATTAGGAGTTGGTCAACCTTGGTGGATGCAGTTCCTCTCAGCAGTTCAGAGAGCTAGGGACAACCCAGGGAGACCTGTTATGAACAATACTATTCACATCTAGAGGAAGAAAAACAAAACAAACAAAACCAAGAAATGTCCTTCAGAATCTGAATGAATGTTACATTAACATTTGAAAATTTTCTCTTATGTTTTTCTTTCCTATCTCATAATTTTCTTTCTTTTATCTTAATTCCTCATACAAAAAATGACTGATCTATAAACATGTTAAGCACAAAAAGTATATTTACAATGTTCATGAGATTGTTCATTGCTGAGGAGTAAAGTGGGAAGGGAGTGTGGAAGGAAAATATATAACTTAAAAATATGCATATAAATGTGGATGAATGTTGAAAAACATTCTTAACATGAAATTGGAAAAATAAAATAAATATCAATTGAGGAAAATTATTTTTATAGCCCTCCATGCATAGTTCCAAATAGCACTTCAGAATGGCAAAATTTCGCAGTTCATTAGCGTTGGGATCCTTGACTGTGAAAGTCTTGTACCCAAATGATTATTCTCCATTCTCCCTAATAAACTGATTATTCTCAGAGTTGCCTCTCAGTGACTTTCGTTACAAATTACAATTTTATGACCCACCAACTGGAGATTCTCAGATAGAACCAATACTAGTAATTGAATGCTGTTTTATAGGCTAAAATTGGCTTCGTTGAGAATGAGAGAGGTGAGAGTCCTACTATGTTATGGACTGGTAAGACTATCTTTAATTACTTCTAGATTCCACATTTTAGCAATAATATTGATAAGTTAAAATATTTGTAGAAAGAGTGGCAAGAACATAAGGAGAATGAAAGGCTATGTTATATCAAGATTGGTTGAATAAAGTAGGAAAATTTGACCTTTAAATAAGAAATGTTATATAACTGTGGAATGAAATGGAAAATGGAAAGCAAACACTAGGCATAAGAGGTGTCTTCAAATATTCAAAATACTGTCACACAGAAAATGAATTTTATAAGCATTCTTCCTTTTTCAACATTTATCATGTCAAAATGCGCTACCAAAAATCTTAACAGCTGTTGTCCTGGTGTTTTCAACTACTCTTTCCTGCTAATTACCACAATATTTACTCTAAACTAGGAACTCAAATATTCATACATGGAATAGCCTACTTCCATTATCTTTTTTTTAATTGGTTATCCAGGCAGTTCAGTAATTTTGTTGTTGTTCAGTTGTGTCATTCACATCGGATTCTTTGTGACCTATTTTAGGTTTTCCTGGCTAAAAATATTAAAGTAGTTAGCCATTTCTTTCCCTAGCTCATTTTGCAAATGAGGGAATTTAGAAAAACATTGGATAAAGTGGCTTGCTTAAAAACACACAGATGATATTAGATATGCACTGAGGTAGAGGACTCTATTTTCTCTACAACCCAGCTGCCTAGAATAATTTTCCTACTACATAAATGTAATCAATGTTATTATTCTATTTCAAAATCATTAACAGCTATTTCTAAATCTTTTGTTTTTGACATTCAAGGTCCTCTGCATTTAAACTTTACATAACTGCTTAAGTTGTACTTCATTCAAGCTGTTCCTTATTACTATATAACAGCAATACCTTTGTTCTGGCAAACATATAATAAATGTCCATTGAATTATTTTCATTTGACTCAACAAATTGAATTGAATAGAAACTATGAGCTCTGCTCAATAGTATCCTGCCCACTCTCATCCCTATGTCTTTACTGGCACCACATACAATATTTGGATTTTCTTTTAAACTCTTCCCCTGCACAAATAATTAAATGCTTCTGTTGAAACTCTTATGATACTTTAGATCTGTTTAAGATGATATTCCCTCCATAATTCCTCATTTGAACTCCCACTGTCATCACTCTTCACAAATTTCTTTTTTTTTAAATTACATTTTATTGTATGTAAGAAATTCATTGAGTAAACCACACTAATCTAGAACTAGACACACAAATAGAGTTCAAGCAAAGATGTCTGATTAGTGTACTGATGAAAAAAACAAGTCCATGCATCATGGCTGATCATTACCCCATGTAGCTGTCACTTTGTATAATGTTCTTCTGCTTATTCTCATTTCATTTAGCAACAATTCGTGCAAGTTTTCCCCCTTCTATGTGTTTCCTCCTTCTAGCTACCACACTCTTTTCCCTTTCCCCTTTCCCTTTTCCCTATTTCTTCCCTACCCCCCTTTCTCCTCCTAATTCTTGAAAGGTAAATTGAATTTCTAAACTCAACTGAGAGCTTGTATTAATCTTTCTTTGAGTCAAGCCTAATGAGAATAAGATTCAGGTAGTTCTTACCTCCTCCCTTCTTTCTCTCTATTGTAATAAGTCCTTTGAACATCTTCAGGTAATATAATTTACCCCATTCAACCTCCCCCTTTACCCCATCTCTTTACAGTTTCTCCCTTTTTTAAATGAAATTGTTTTTTAGTTCCTTCCATCAAAGTCAAGGACATACTATTATTGGCCATACTTTTAACTTAAGTATATTTACTCTATTAGTGTTACAGTTCTCAAGAGTTATGAGAACCTTCCACCCAGATGGGGATATAACCACTCTAATCTTATTGGATAATAGTTTTTTTTTCTTTTCCTCTGTTTGCCTTTTTATATATCTCTTGAGTCTTCTGTTTGAAGACCAAATTTTCTGTTTAGCCCTAGTTTTTCATCAGGAAAGTTTGAAATTCATGTATTTCATTAAATGCACATCTTTTTCACTGAAAGAGAAGACTCAGTTTTGCTTGATAGTGGATTCTAGGTAGTAATAGAAACTCCCTTGCATGAAAATATCATATCCCAGGTCCTTTAATTAGTTAATGTTGATGCCGATAGGTATGGTGTAATCCTGATTGTAGCTCCTTGGTAGTTGAAATGCTTTTTTCTGGCTGCTTGAAGGATTTTGTCCTAATTCTGATAGTTCTGTAGTTTGGCCACAATATTCCTTGACGTTTTCAATTTGGGTTCCCTTTCAAGAGGGAATATATCAAAAAGTCTTTCAAAGTTGAATACAAGTAACTATAGACAAGTAAAATGAGCCAGAGTTTTTAATTTAGAAGGTGCATTTCCCCCCATCTTGTTCAATCCCTGGAAGAACAAAAACCAAAAGGGATTATGTAAATTATATGAAGGTAGAAAGTATCATTCCAAAAAATGAGTCAAGCCTTTGTCACCATTCTCTCCAAAAATAGGTCACTTCAGAATTATTCAAGATTAATATTTTAAAAAATCTCTAAATTCATATGAAAGGCTTTTTTGGATTTCTATTTCATTTAAACTAATTTATTGATTATTTATCAGAGAAGTCTTAAGATGTCTGGTTTTCCTGTATTTCAGCAATATCAATCTGTAGAGCAAACATTATGAGGGAAATAATTCATTCTCACTAACAGCCAAACAAGTGTTAGTGAAGCAGTTAAGATTCATGGTATCATTTAGTCTAACCTCCACTACATTTTACATCAACCATGCTCTTCATCCTCTACTGAAGTATAAGCCATCCTCGCTGCAGGAAGCAGCACTTAAAATGTTTTGTCAGCTCATGACATTGGACATTATTTTTCTTTCCCTTTCAGTCACATTTCACACATTTTATCCAAGCAGGGATGCCATATCCTATTTTAAGAAAAGACTTTCTTACTATGTTTTTGAGGTTTTTATCAAGAAAGTCTCTGGGGCTGAAAATTAAATGTCTCAGGGAATAATTTTTGTGTCATTAGGAAGGATACTAATGATGAGGTATCAACTTTGGTTCCTATCTAGAAACTGCTCAAGAAGGCTCAGACTCTAATTGGCTCAGCAATTAAAACAAGATCATTCTCTGTCATACTAGGAAACAGTCAAGTGTAAGATGAATTCCTGCCTATTTTTTTCATAACCAATTAACACCTGGATTTGCTATTATTTGCTAAGGGAAATGAGGACAGGATTTCTAAAAGAAAAAAAATGTTTAGAGTATTAGCAATGACTGTACTAATTATACCACCTTTCAGAATTTTCTGCAATGATTTCTAAAGGTAAGAGAGTCTCAATGAATTCTCACTTCTTAGTTTCACAAGTTATGTCTACCTCATGTCAAGTGTTCATGTTAGTAGATTATATTCAAAAACATATTGAAGATATTTATAAGATAGAAAATGGTTTATGGGTGAAAAAATCTAATATTGCATTTTCAACAATCCATAATTTTTTTTTGAAATCATGCGGATGGAGTCATAGAAGGCACATGGCATTAGAAGGAAAGGATATGGGTTTACATCTCAGGCCTTATGCATATCAAATGAGTGAATTTGGAAATGTCTCAGTTTTAATATCTTTTTTTCTTATTTTTAAAAGAATAAAATGATGGGGTATGTCTAGATGATCTCAAAGGTCTTTTCTACTTCTAAATATAATCATGGCAGCATTTTTTTCATCCTTGAAGACTAAAGTATTTCACAGGTAGATTAATAGAATATTTAATAGAAAAAAATGTGATTTCTTTGTAATTCATGTTCCAGGAAACCCCATAGATCTGAGCCCATATGAACTTTAACTAATATTAAATGTAATCCTAAAATAGCATTCTTTTTTTCCTACATTATTGCTCATGGCATTTACTCTAGGAGAAACTCTTATAAATTAAGTCTAGATTTATACAAATTTATACAAGAAGGATTATCCATAGTTATTGTATGAGTATGCCAGGCAATAATTTATTGTAAGCCATGGATTTTTAATCATTTTGTGTGTCAAGGCAGTTGAAAAACAATGGATCTCTTTTTAAATATTTTTTTGCCATACACATTGTGAAAATTTTTGCATTCCTTTATTTTTTCCTTTTGTTTGTTTTTGGCAAGGCAATGGGATTAAGTGACTTGCCCAAAGTCACACAGCTAGGTAACTATTAAGTGTCTGAAGTCAGATTTGTATTCAGGTCCTCCAGACTCCAGGGCCAGTGCTTTATCCACTGCACTACCTAGGTGCCCCACTTCCCCCACATTCATTTCTAAAGTAGTTTTCTCCCTCCCTTCCTTCTTCTTCTATCCTATTCTGAAATGCTAGGTGGTTTGATAAAGTTTATACATTTGCCATCATGTATAATATATTTCCTATTAGTTGGGGAAAAATCAAAAGGAAAAAAATAATCTTGGGAAAGAATAAAGTAATTGATGAAAATTTGCTTCAATATGCTTTCAGAATCCATCACTTCATTATATAGATATTGATAGCAATTTTCCTTATGAGTCCTTTGTTCTTGTCTTAGATCACTGTATTGTTGGAAAGAACTGGTCTTGATTATCACACAATGCCAATGAAACTGTGAAAATTGTTTTCCTAGTTCTTCTTATCTCTTTTTAGGTCAGTTTTTTCTAGTCTTTCTAGATTTTTCTAAAATTTATGTATTCATCATTTCTCATTGCACAATTGTAATCCATTACATTCATATAGCACAACTTGTTTAGTTATATACCAATTGATAAGCATCCCCTCAAGTTCTAATAATTTGCCACCACGGAAAGGACTGCTCTAAATATGTTTGCACATAACAGTCCTTTTGCCATTTTTATGATCTTTCAGATACATACCTAGTTGTAGTATTGCTGGATCAATGGGTATGCATAATTCGATTGCCCTTTGAACAGAGATCCAAATTACTCTCCAAAATGGTTAGATCAGTTCACAATTCCACCAATAATACATTAATGTCCCAACTTTCCCACATCCTCCCCAATATTTATCATTTTTCTTTTTGTCATATTAGCCAAATTAATGTGAGGTAGTACCTCACAATTGTTTTAATTTGTATTTCTCTAATAAAAATTGCTCTGTAACACTTCTTCATATGTCTGTGGATAGTTTTGATTTCTTTATCTGAAAACTTCTTGTACATATGATTGAGTATTTATCAATTGGAGAATGACTTTTCTTATAGACTCAGTGAAATGAGACCTTTATCAAAGATACATGCAATAATACTTGCCCCAGTTTTCTTCTTTCCTTCCAAATTTGGTTGCAGTTTTTGTTCAAATGCTTTTAAATTTAATATGTTCAGAATCATCTATTTTATATTTCATAGTGTTCTTTATTGTTTAGTCATCATTTCTTCCCCTTGGATCTAAAAGGTAGATTATTCCTTGTTCTTCTAATTAGCTATGGTCTCACTCCTTATATTAAAATCCTGCACCTATTTTGACCTTATCTTCAAATACAATGTGAGATGTTGGTCCATACCTAGTTTGTGTCTTAATATTTTCCAGTTGTCCTATCAGTTTTTGTCAAATAATGAATTCTTATTCCAAAAACTGGAATCACTGGGTTTATTGAACACTAGGTTACTAGGGTGATTTAATGCTGTGTCTTGTTTACCCAATCTTTTCCACTAATCCACCTCAATTTCTTAACAAGTACCAGATAGTTTTTGATGATTACTAAATACAGTATTTTAATATTTTTATACTTCAAAATACTTAGAGGAGACAGATCCTAAACAAGAGAGATCTAGCACTGCTGAGGAGATTATGAATTGATCTCCAGCCCAGAAAGACTTCCTTGAAGAAATCAGGAAGGAGTTTAAAAAGCAGTTGGAAAAATTGGGAAAAGAAACTCAAGAGAAAATTTAAACATTGCAATGGAAAATTAACATCTCGCAACAAGAAAAAACAATTGGACAAATACAAAATGAGAATAACTCTCTCAGATCTTCAATTGGGCAAATGCAAAAAGGAAATGATTCTCTCAAAACTACATTTTGGGCAAATAGAAAAATTCTTCAAAAATAGAATGGATCAACTGGAAAAGTAGTTGCAAAAGATAAAGGAAGAAAAATCTTCTCTTAAAAACAAAGAATAGAATTGGCAGAAATTAATGACTTCATTAGACAACAAGATTGTGTTAAACAAAACCAAAAGATCAAAAAAGTAGAAAAAATATAAAATACCTCATTAGCAAAACCACTGGCTTCGAGAATCAATTGAAAAGGGAGAATCTGAGAATTATTGGTCTTCCTGAGAACACTGAAGAGAAAAAAAGCCTAGACTCAATATTACAGATTTTGTGATGGAAAATTGCCCTGTTATGGAACCAGAGGGCAAAAAAGTTATTGAAAGAATACATGGATCCCCTCCAGAAAGAGATCTGAAAATAAAAACACCAAGGAATGTTGTGGCCAGATTCCAGGACTGTCAGATAAAAGAAAAACTCCTGCAAGGAACCATAAAGAAAAAAAAATTAAATACCAACTAGCCACAGTAAGGATTTTGCAGAACCTGGACATAGCAACATTAAGGGATCAAAGGACCTGAAATGAGATATTGTGAAGAGTAAGGGAGCTTCCAATGCAGCCAAGAATCCACTACCTGACAAAGTTGAGCCTTCTATTCCAAGGAAAAAGATGGACATTTAATGAAATGGGAGACTTCCAAGATTTCATAATGAAAAGACCAGAGCTAAATAGAAAATTTGGACATCAAACAGTAGACTCAAGAGACACAATAAAAGGTAAAAATAAAAAATCTTTCATACAATAAGATGAAACTGGCTATATATCCACTTGGGAGAAAGAGTCTCATAACTCTTGAGTATTGTAACTTTATTAGAGACAATATACATAGCAGGAAGTGATGAACACTCATTATTATTCTGTGACTCAGATAGAATGATTTAAAAATAATACCTCCTTAAAAAGGGGGGGCAGTAAGGAGAAGAGAAGTTGGAGGGAGACTGAATGGGGTAAATTTAATTACATCAGGAAGTAAAAAAGACCTATTGTAATTGATGGGAGGAAGGGAGGAGGTGAAAACCACCTGAATCTTCATCTCATCAGACTTGGCTTAAAGGTAATTTAGACAAGCTTAATCAAGTTAAAAAATTTATTTTACCTTTCAAGCATTAAAAGGGGAAAAGGGGAGGAGGAGGGGAGGGGGAGAAAAAAAGGAACTAATAGAAGGAAAGGAAGAAGGGGAAAAGGGAAAGGGAATAAAAGGGGAGGGGGTTCGATTTAAGAGGTCAAACACTGAAAATGACAACATTCAGAAAAACAAAACATTGAGGAATATGTATAAAGGGAAAAATGGGGGAAAATACAAACAGAAGATAGCATAGAGGGCAGTAAAGAGATAGTAATTATAACTTTGAATGTGAATGGGATGAACTCTCTTAAAATGTAAGCGGATAGCAGAGTGGATATTTTAATATTTTAAATATTTTAAATTTATAGTATTTAACTAGTGTATTAAAGAATTTAAATATGTATTAATTATTACTTTTTTATGATAAATTATATATCAATTTATTTGTTTATATTTTTAAATTGACTATTTTATTATTTATTAATTATAAAATAGTAATTTATTTAATGAATTAAATTAAAATAAAGTAAATTGTTTAATTTAAAAATACAAAAGTTTTAATCAATTAAACTTTATTTAAAATCAAAATTTAAAGTATTTAAAATATCAAAATTGAGTTTGAGATCTGGCATTGCTAGACCACTTGCCTTTATATTTTTTCATTAATTCCATTCATATTCTTGTTATTCCAAATGATTTTGTTATTAATTATTCTAGTTCCATAAAGAAATTTTTGGTAGTTTGATTGCACTTTCATTTAAACTATATTAGCTCAGTATACTATGAGAAACAAGTATTTTTTCCAATAGTTTAACTATGACTTTATTCGTGTAATGTATTGCATTTATATAACTTCTGGGTTTATCATGACAAAATTCTCCCAAGCATTTTGAATTATTTACATTTGTTTAAAATGGAAATGGTCTTTCTCTCTCTTACTGTTAGGATATTTTGTCCATATAAAGAAATGCTGAGGATTTATGTAGCTTCATTTTTGTATACCACAACATTGATAGTTATTATTTTTTCAAGTAATTTTTAGTTTATTCTCTGCAGTTCTGTAACCCTTCCATCATGTTGTCTGAAAAGAGTTAGAGCTTTATTTTCTCATTGCCTATTCCAATTTCTTTGATTTATATTTTCTTTTCTTATTGCTATAGCTAACATTTCTTGTATTATTTTGAATGAGTGTTGATAACAGGGATCCTTGCTTTATCACTGATCTTATTTTAAAGGCTTCTTTATCCCAATTGCAGATAATATTTGCTAATGGTTTTAGATAGATACTGCTTATCATTTTAACAAATGATTTATTCCTTTATTCCTATATTTTCTAGTATTTTTAATTTGAATGAGTGCTATATTTTGTCAAAAGCTTTTTAAGTATCTATTGAGATCATATGATTTTTACTGGTTTTGTTATGAATATGGTCAATACTATTGATAGTTTTCCTAATATTGAACCAACCCTGTATATTTGGTATAAATCCATTCTGGTATAGTGTTTAATCCTTGTGCGATATTGCTGTAGTCATCTTCCTGGAATTTTGTTTAAAATATTTGTATAAATACTCATAAGGCAAAATGATCTACAATTTTATTTCTCTGCTTTAACCCTTCCTTTTTTAAGTATGCATACCATGTTTGTATCATAAAAGGGAACTCTTTCTTTGCTAATTATTCCAAATACTTGAAATTGTATTAGAATTGTACTAGAAATTGTATTAGAATTATTTTTTTTAAATAGTTGGTTGAATTAAATCATGAATCCATCTGTCTGGGAATTTTTTCTTTCTTTTTTTAAGTTACTTTCTTCTTTTATAAAATTTATTTTGATCCATATGTGCACGTATATTTCCAAGTTACAAAATTTCCCTCCACCCTCCCTTCCCATTCCCTCTCCCCTCAGTAGGGAACAGTCAGTTAGCATTTTTCATACATATTTTGATAAACTGTTTACAAATTAGTAACTTTTGGTATGAAGAATTAGGATTAAGGGAAAGAGATACATAAGAGATAATTTTTATAGAGTGTTCATCAGATTCATAAAGATTTTTCTTCTGTGTGTTTTGTTTAGTTTTGTTTTTCTTCGTCTGCATGGGGATATAGTCTATAGTCAGTCAAATACAGTTGTCCTAGCTCTCTGGACTGCTGAAAGAAGCTGCTTCCATCAAGGTTGGTCATCTCATCATGTTGTTGATGTGTACATTGTTCTCTTGGTTCTACTCCCTTTGCTCAGCATCAGATCATGTAGATCATCCCATGCTTCTCTATAGTCTGAACATTTATTGTTTCCTATAGAAACCAAAGTATCTTATAGTATTCATCTTCCATAACTTGTTTAGTCATTCCCCAATTGATAGTAATCATCACAATGGGCATCCTTGTTTCACCCCTAATTTTATTGGAAATGCTCCAAGCTTATTCCCATTACATATAATATTTGTTGATGGTTTTAAATAGATACTATTCATTATTTTAAGGGAAGGGAATTTTTTCTAGGGCATTCACTAATGGATTCTTCAATTTCTTTTTTTTGAAATAAGTTTATTTAGGCATATTGTTTCTGAATAAACTATTATATGTATTTTGTTTTCATGTATAATATTTACATATTTATTTTATATTATATTGTTTTAATAAACCTTCATTGATTTTAACTAAATTGTCAGATTTATTGACATACAGATGGGCAAAATATTTCCTAATTTGTTTTAATTTCTTTTGCATTTGTACTGATTTCATCCATTTAATTTTTTTATCCTGGATATTTAGATATCTTCTTTTGTGCTTGTTAAAATCAAATTAACCAGTGGCTTATATGTATTGTTTTCTTAAAGAAATCTGCTCCTAAATTTGTTTATTAGCTCAGTTTTAAATTTCAATCTAATTGGTCTGCCCTTTGATTCTCAAAATTTCCAATTTGTTGTCAATGGTGATTTTTATTTTTCAAGATACTTTTAGTTGTATAACCAGTTCATTGATATTTTTCTTTTTTTTAATTTTGTCTAAATGAATTTAGAGAAATAAATTTTCCTCTAATTACTTCTTTAACTACATCTATTAATTTTGGATTGGTGATTCATTCTGTGCTAAAAATATTGATTTTTTTTCTATAGTTTTTTCTTTTTCTACTTATTCATTAGAATTAGATTATTTAGTTTCTAATAATTTAGATATGTTTACATTGTCCTTTATTACAAATAATTTTATTGTATCATGATCTGAGAAGTATTCTTTTATATTTGATTTTGAAGTTTTTAGTGCTCTATTACACAGTAATTTTTGTGTATGTGCCAAGCATTGCTGAGAAAAATGCATATCCTTTCTGTTCTTATTCAATTTTCTGCAGTTTTGTCATATCTTTCGCTTATAATATGCTATTTATATTTTAACTTCTTTATTATGTATTTTGGTTGGATTTATAAGATTCTGAGAGGGGGTAGCTGAGGACCCCCACTAGTATTATTTTGCTGTTTGTTTCTTCCTGTAAAACACTTCTTTAGAAAATTTATATTCTATACAATTTTATGCATATATGCTTAGTATTGCTATTGTTTCAATGTCTATGGGGCTTTTTAGCAAGATGAAGTTTCCTTCCTTATTTAATTAGTTCTGCTTTTACTTTGCCTGAGATCAGGATTTCAACTCTAATTTTTTTTTTTTACTTCATCTTAGACAAAATAGATTCTGCTCCAGCCCTTTACCTTTACTCTGTTTATGTCTCTATCTTTCAAATGTGTTTCTTGTTAATACCATAATTTGAAATTCTGGTTTTGCATCCACTCTGGTCTACACTTCCCTTTTATGGGAGGTTCATCCCATTGACATTCATATTCATGATTACTTTCTGTGTAGTAATCCATCCTATCCTTCCTCCTTTTTGTCCTCTCTCTCTCTTCACTCTTTTTCACTTCACCAGGGTTTTACTTCTTTCTATCACCTTCTCTGATCTGCCCTCTCTTTTTATAGACCCTACCCCACACCTTTACTTAATCTTCTCTTTTCCTACTTCCCTGTCAGGGAAGGTAGATTGCTATATTCAAATGACTGTGTATATCATTCCCGATTTAAACCAATACTGAAGAGAGTAAGGTTCAAGTGTTGTTCTTTGCCCACTCCCATTTCCCCCTCCATTTTATAGACCTTTCTAACCTCTTCATGTAAAATAATTTTCCCTATTCTACCTTGACCTTCCTTATTCATTATATTCCTTTTTATCCCCCCTTTCTTTTTATGTAATTTCCTCAAATTGATTTTATAGCCATACCCCAATCTATCTATCTATCTATCTATCTATCTATCTATCTATCTATCTATCTATCTATCTATGCCTTCTAACTATACTATCCATGATACAATTTTTAGGAATTTCAAGTATCATCATCCTGTGTAGGATGCAAAAAATTGAACTCCATTGAATTCCTTGTTTTCTTTCCTTTCTTTCTTCTCTTGAGTCTTTACATTTGGGGAAAAAATTGGTTTAGAACTGATATTCATTTTATGAAAGCTTGAAATCATTCTATTTCATTAAATGACCATTTTCCCTTCATTTTTCTGACTAATATTTTGATGCTTGTTTAGGTCCAGCTCTTTTGCCTTTGAGAATATCAAGCTTCAAGATTTCAGATGTTTTAATTTTGCAGCTTACAAGTCCTATGTTACCTGATATTTAAATTGTTTCTTCCTGGGTATTTTATCTTGATCTTATAGTTCTGAAATTAGGCTATCATGTTTTTTGGAGTTTTTATTTGGGGATCTCTAGTCTGAGCTGATTGATGGATTCTTTCTATTTCTATTCTGCCCTTTGATCTCAGGATATCAGGACACTTTGCCTTGGTAATTTCTTTTTGAATACTCTTTTTGATTATGGTTTTAGATAGTAGTACAGTGATTCTGATATTTTCCTCCTGGATAAATATTTACAGATCAGTTGTGTTTTCCATGAGTTACTGAAATTTTTTTCAAATTTTTCATTTTTTCTGAATTTGATCGCTAGATTCTTGATCTCTCATAGAATCATTAGCCTCCATTTACCCAGTTCTAACTTTGAAGGAGTTGTTTCCTTCAATTAAACATTCTTTTCCATTTGGCCAACTAAAAACTATTTAAGGAATTGCTTTTCTTCAGTAGATTTCTGTATCTGCCTTTACAGCAGAATAATTCTACTTTTTAAGCAGTTGTTTTGTTTTTCAATTTTTTGCTCCTAATTCTTTTATATGATTTTAAAATTCCTTTTTCAGTTTTTCTATTAGTACCTTCTATACATGAGAGTACAGACTATATTTTTGGGGGGATAGCAGTGTTTGCCCATAGGTGTTTTGACATTGTCCTCATCTGAGTTTGTGTCTTCGTTTCCATTGTTATCACAATAACTTTCTATGCATATATTCCCTTTTTTGTTGCTGTTTCTTACTCATATTTTTACTTTTTTTTATATTTGACCTGTTCCTAGGATAGAAGGAATACTTTCTCATGCTTGAGCCAGTGACTTCAGAACCTGATTAACTAGTGTCTTGTTGATGTGTCTCTGGGTCCCTCAAGGGACCCTTGTACATAATTCTGAGCTAACATGATGGGGCAGCGATATGTCTATGACTTCTGGTAGTTTATCAAGTGCTGAACTGGGATTCTAGTGGTGGTGTCTAGTACCTGCTAAAGTCTAGTACGGTGATTCTGGGTTTCCCTGAGCTTACAATGAATGGTAGCCTGGCTTCTGGAGGATGTCTCTTTTTCAGGAGCTATACTGAAGCAAATGGAGTTCTAGCAACTGGAGGATACCTGATTGTCTTGCTAATTTTAATCACTTTTTTGATAATTAATAATTCAATTAATTTTATGAATGCATAATTGTCTTACCATATCCTTATAGAATCTGTTTTCCAAGCCCTCCATAAAGGATACCAAGTGTGTACCTGAAAAACCTTCCTTGTATTGCCTCTGAGCTTATTAAACTTATTTCTTTCTCAGTGCTCTGGATCAGGATTAGATTAAAGTAGATTTCCCTTTCCAAATTCTCAGGTGTTGGTGGGAGAACTCTAGTCCCTATCTAGGTCTCAGATCTACTTTATCAATTTCCACTTGTTTGATAAACTTTTAGCCAATCCTAAAGGTCTACAATGTTCAATGCTATTTATCAGAAATATTTTACTTTCTTACTGTATCTCTTGCTCTAAGTAATTCCCTGAAATATTGATGAAAGTCAATTGGGGGGAATGGGGAAAGACATATAAATCAATTGTTGATGAAAAAAAAATAATCTATTCTGTGCAGACCCCAGATATCATGGTGCAGTCCAACAAAATGGAGGAGCACACTACAGGAAGAATTATGTGACCAGAGACTGAGGAATTAAGCCAGAAATTCAAACACTGAAAAGCATTTACACAGCTGTGCAAGTCTCTGCTCTGGTGCTGCAAGTAGTAACTGATTTATCCACTCAACATCATGCTGTCTGTGAACCATTCTTATATATAAATACCAGCCCTATTCACTGGCACCTCACCGTGCTTTTAAATGTGTCGAGAGTGGGTCCCAGACAAATATGGTTGACTGAACCATTTATCACATCCTTCTTGACTAATCTGAGAGGAGGTGGTAAACTGATTAGAAAAGGAATTTTGAATACAGATTAGTTGTTCCAGAAGATGTATGTAGATAAAAGGAGTTCTTTGAACTAAAACTTTAATTAAAGAAGGACTGATAAAACATAGTAGAAAATTTGAAGAAATGCTACAGACTTTGAGAACTAAAATATGTCTTTATAAATCATTTTGTTTAGCTGACTTATTTTATATATGAAGAAATTGAAAACCAGAGAACATAAATGATTAAACTTTTTTTAAGTTTAGGAGGTAGAAAATTCTTGAGGAAGTTTTCTTTTTTAATATTTTAACTATATTTTTTGTTTAATTTCAGTGCTTATATTGTTTCTACTGAAATCTAATTATTCTAAGTGAAAGGTTCTGCTTTGAAAATAATAAAGAAAGCCATGAGATACAACTTTATTAATGAGATTAGTTTTTAATAGAAAAGTTACATACTCCTTTTATTAAGAAAGCAAATTCTTGATCAGTGAAAACTTGCTTTAGAAGTCGAAAAGTACCCTTCAAGTTAATTCCTTATATATGTTATAGAAGGAAAACACAAAATGAAGCAATTAGTATCAGAAAGTGACTTTTCTGATGTGGAAATTCTAAATAGGAACTTTATTGTTGGTCCTTAATATCTGATATTAAGTCCCCAATTCATTCATGCATTTAGTCCTATCAGAACAACAAAAATATCAAATCATATAGGATATATATAATATCAAATTATAATATAACATAATAGGATAGGACAGGATATGATATGATATAATATGATATGATATAATTAATATAATATAACAGAATATGACATGACATGACATGATATGATATGATATGATACAATACAATACGATACGATATGATACGATACGATAGGATATGATACAATACAATACAATACGATACAATACAATAATACGATATGATATGATACAATATGATATAATATAATATAAATTATAATATAATATAATTAATATAATATAATAACCTTGAATTTCTTAGCTATGATACTTAGAGATATTGATTAAAATAACATATATATAAATGCACTATCTATACATATGTGTATAGATAGTGTATTGTGTATAATCCACATGCTTTTTCTATGCAAAATAATCATGTGAAATAGATATTATTACTATCATCATATCATAGATGAGAAAACTGAGACCCAGGGAGTTATATAACTTAAGTTATATAGTAGTTAAAAGAGGCTCCAAATTTATACCTTCCTGATTCTAAATCCAATACTCTACAGACTATATGCCACCTCTTAACTCTTAACTCTCCAATACTTAATCAATAGATATTTCTTGTTAGGATTATAAGCAGAGGTGGCATATTTGAAAGTGCTGAGAGCAACCCTTTGGCAAAACTCCTGAGTTAAGCTACATTCAGATTAATTGGGAAATGTTTTACAAAAATAAATAAAAATGCAATACAATATGAAAACGTCATATGTGGTTTTTCTATTTCAATATGAAATCAAAATTTGACAACACTAAATGCTGTCTATAACACATTATATCAAATAGGAAGTCAAAAGTACTTAGTAATTAATCAAACTGGCAAGTAAATATTCCTAAAACAAAGCTGTTAAGCAAAAGACAACTCTGAGGAAAATAAATGAAATATCCATTTCAATTTCCATATGCCCATCTAGAATTTATAAAATTGTCTATGTAATTTCCTAAAATTAAACTGCCTGCTGCTTTCTGTCATTCAAATCTCTCTGGTGTCAGGTTTGCTTATTAGATGTATTCTCCTGAAAGAATTTTTTTGTCTTTTTAAAATCTATTCTGGCCTGTTCACTGCACATGAATACCAAATACAAATTTATGGGATGACATAACCATAAATACTAAAATAATTGATAGACAAAATATTCAAATTCAAACTATGGACAGAGCCATTAGGAAAACAGGTTTATTTTCCTTTGTAGTCAAAGCTAATATGTATTACAGTAAAGCTTTATAAAGGAAATTTTTCATTTAATCAGTATACTCATAAATGTCAAAACAACCTTCCTCCCCAAATAAGGGAGAAGAGACATAACATGAGATATTATGAAATACATAATCCTCCTCTCTTCTGGACTTCCTCAGTCTTTGGGAAGGAGAAATCATTTGGATGTACAAATTAGTTTGATTCCTATATAGCACAGTTCTAGGTATCAGTCAAAAATTCACTTAAATTTAAAGTCCTAGATATGCTGACTTCTTAGAATTTTCATGCTAGGGTCAATGGCTGCACAAATCAGGTTGTAATCCTGGCTCCATGGTGACCATGGCTTGAACTGCAAATTAGCACATGAAAGTAAGGACAAATAAAATATATCAGAAACAAGCCTCTATAGACTCATTTCTTGGAGGCAGGGTAAAAGAGGAGAAAACGGGAACTACTTCAGCTCTCACAGGTTCAAATATAACCTTAAACATTTATGGTGTGTCCCTGGGAAAATCATTTAATACGTTTGCCTCAGTTTCCTTATTTATAAAATGAGCTGGAGAAAGAAATGACAAACCCCTCTAATATCTTTTCTAAGGAAACCTCAAATGGGGTCAGGAAAAGTCATATTTGACTGAAAACAACATGCAGTAGGCTCCACATACAGCAAACTAAGAATGATCAAAAGTCAGATTATGCATAATGATTATAACAGTCTCAGTAGTTCCTAAAAATTCCACTCCCATTTTCATGCAGATAATTCCCATATGACTATATCAAGTCCTTATCTCTCTCTAGTTCTCTATCTTCAAACCTGAATTTTCTAAAGAATAAAATGAGACATATAAAGCTCTGTATGGTCTGATTCCAATATAATTGTCTAGACTCATAGCCAAATATAATCTCATGCATTTTAAGTTTCCCACAATCCACACTTTTTACTTTTCCCAAAGAAAACATTCCCTGATCACCTCAATTACTATTTATATTGTTCCCCAGAAATTACTTCGGTTATATGGTAAATTCACTTGTCTATATGCAGGCTCCTCTCCCACAAAGAACATTAGTTGGATTTCTAATGATCTGTAGTTCTGATATTTTCAGCTAGTAGAGTGACAAGTACATAATTGTTGCTTAATGGATGGGAGCGTATCTTTTTGGCAAATAAATGTTAACAATCCATTGCTAATACTAATATCTAATAGACTGTGTGACAATGGACAGATCACAATTTCTTAGTGTCAAACAGCTTCTATGATAAAGTAGCAGAAAAAAGACTGAGCTGAATTTATTAAGGAATTTTCCAGTCACTAAGGAAATCGTAGACCCATATTAAAAAAAAATTAACTCTAAACTTCACTGTCCATGTCCCCCTTACATTTTTTTTAGGTTTTTGCAAGGCAATGGGATTAAGTGGCTTGCCCAAGGCCACACAGTTAGGTAATTATTAAGTGTCTGAGGCCGCATTTGAACTCAGGTACTCCTGACTGCCTGGCCGGTGCTCTATTCACTGCACCCCCTCCCTTATATTTTATTAGCAGGGTCAAAAAAGTATATTTGAACAGATGAAAAAGACAGTAGAGTTGTAAGGAAAAATGGAAAATGATCTGGCAAAAACTATTGCTAGATCCATATAGGATATGGTCAAATAAGGTCAAATGGTTATATAATTTAGACAAAAAAATTAGTGTGTTAAGCAAATGAAAGGAGCATAGAAAAATTCCTTGTCAGATGTTGAGTCCCTGGCAGGAGACCAGGAAGTCAAGGATGACAAGTTCTCCAAGATCCCCTAGTACTCCAAGGTCTCTGTTTATTGAACCAAATACCAGTGCTTAAATACCTCCCCAGTCTCTAATCCACTCCACTGCCATGGCACTTAGTAAGATAAGACTGTGGTGCTTAAGGATACCAGGTGAAGATAATTTATAGTGCTTTTATACACAGCAGTCCCTAACATATCCCCCTTCTTGTCTTTTTTTAAACAAAATTATTACATATATTGTAAACAAAAATTCACAAAGAAACAAATGTCAATATTAAAAACCAATATTCCTAAATTCTTTGAAATATACTTTATCCCCAACTTACCAAGATTATAAAGTTTTTTTCTTTTGCCAACAAAGAAACCTTTCAAAGCAATCAAACTCAAAAACCCATACTAAAAGGAATAACTTTTAACTTTACCTATTTCATAGTTTAGAGATTAACACAGACAGAAAACAATTTTCTTGCATCACATTTACCAAGCTGAGATTAATAACCTGGCAAGTACCAGATCTCAGAGTATAGAAACATTTTCCTGCCTCTTCAGGCCAGTAGAGGGATGTTAAATTTCTTATAGATGATCAAACACACATACACAAATAATCAATCAAGACAAGTCAACAGAAATATAAGCCATAGGCACAGACTTCATTTGAAAGACAAAATCCAAATTTCCCAGTCCCAGAAATAAACCTTTTCCCCCATTTTTTCTTAACTAATTAAGCATGAAGCTTCCCAATCAATAACCTACTGAAAAACAGTCATTGCCCAACCTCCACACCTTCCTCCCTGAACCAGGAAGAAGGCATGGGGGGGGGGCGTCCCTTTATTTCTAAAATAAATTTTCAGAAGGGTCTTGGTCTTGCAGGGAAGCCTGCATTCCACCTGAGACATAAGCTTGAGTTTTGAAGTTCCAAAAAGAAACTTTCCCTTCTTCCTCCCCCTCCCTCTGCAGAGGATGGGAGTGGCAGAGAATGAGAGAAAGTATTTGAAATTATTTAAGTTGTTGACAACAGTAAAATTTGGAGTTGTTGCATTTTCTAAACAGTAGTCAACACCATTACATACTGTCCAATTGCATGTGGCATTTTTGCTCTCAACAAAGAAAGCCCAGTTAGTCTTCAATTCACAGCCCTCTGCTGCCAGAGCAAGTACTGAGGTGCACCCGGCTGAAGATTGGAAAGTGAAATTCATTGTGGCTTCTGAAGTGAAATTTGTCTAGGTGTCAAGATCTACGTCAAAGTCTGCATCAGGGTTCGTGTAAGGACAGGTCTCTGCAGCTGGTGCCAGGTTCAGCGGTCCAGATCAAGCCCAGGAGCACACAGCACAGCCAGGCAGGCAGCAGTGGCCAAAAAGCAGGTTCTCTGCATTCTATTCGTGGTGCTGGCACTTGGTGGCAGACTGCTGCTTGGGAAAGAAGTTCCGTCCCCTGGGGCACTGTCTGGGAGACTGCTTCTGCTGATTCTTCAATGCTAAGTACTATTTGTCTTTTCACCTTCACACACCTCTTTGTTTAAAATCAGCGAAGACAAACTTGCTCATACCTTCATTCTTCATGCTTTAGCTTCCATAAATTTGATATGCTTCCAAAAAAAAGTCAACCTTCTCTATGCCTTTTCATTTTTCCTTGCAACCCTTTCATTATTATCTTCACAGGTCCTTAAATCCAGTATTCAGACTGCACAACTTGCATCTTCTCTTAACATACTATTCACCCCCTTTTCTTCTTCTTTTTTTAACACATACTTTTCTTGACCAGATCCAATGACTTATTTAAAATCTTACTTTTACAGCTAAATAGGCACAGTTCTATTTACAAGTTCTTGGGCAAGATTTTTCTATGTCCCTGTTTCCATTGTATACTTAAAATTTTACAGATTGTGATGGTCCTACTTTATCAAGAATCATTTCTCATCAGGAAAATTTTGTCACCCCCCTCTTAAAATGTACTAATATGTACTTCGGGAGAAAGGGAACCATCATCACTGAATACTCCTTTTTGGGTAATAGCTTGTTTTACCTAAATTTCTTTTCCTCCCAAGTCTGTAATTTTAACAGACATTTCATTTATAAAGACACTAAGATTTCCATACATCAAAGAGGTCTAGCCCCAGTATCCAAACAAAACAAAACAAACAAACTTTAGTAACAGTTGTTTGTCCTTTTTTTTTTCAAATTTATAATTAAGTAACCTCATGAGAAGCTATTAATTCCGTTGCCTGATCTCTCTTAGTGGGATTTGGCCCCTATCTATTATTCTCCTTTAAGACAGGTCAATATGGATAGAGGGAGGGTACCGATGGAGTGGCCCTAATTTCCCCATTTCTACTTTCTTGCCCTTTCTTCTGTTTATTCATCCTGAACAAGTCAGGAGTAGGGAATCCATCAATCTTATCCTTATCCACTCCTACTCATAGCAAGTCAATAAAATCTTTTGAGGACATTCTATTTGTACTTATCTTGAGACTGACCAGTAGCATGTTTGCCACTCCTATATCAAGATTTATTGATTGCCATCAGTATACTTGCAGTTGCTTGAGTTCTTTAATTGGGAGATTTTGTTCAAAACTTCTGCCAGAGGCTTGCCTGCTTCACTAAGCAGCTATGTAATTATCAATTTTTTTTATCCAGGAGGGCCCCTTTGGTGTAAGGTATTATAGTGGGCCACTCCAAATAAAGCCAAATCATAGGTATCTGCATCCCCCACCATCCCTCACAAAACATTTGTTGTTTTTTTTTTATCAATCTTTCCTTTTTTCTTCCTATATTTAATCTGTGACATTTTAATGGCAGCTTTTTCAACTACATTCTGATAATTGCATACCTGATCTCCTAAAATAAAGTTCTGGCATTGTAGAATTCCTTCTACAACCTTATCTCTCTGATCCCACATCCTTCTACAGACTCCTGCTATTCCTTTGCCTTTTTTCCAGTTATTTGCTTCAAACCTTCAGTACTCTTGTTTCATACAGCTTCCCCTATCTTCACATGACCCTGTACCATAAGCCCATTCTTTAGCAAGGGATGAATATCATAAATCTTCCCAATCCATTATATACACATCTCTTTCTTTTTTCTACATTTTGCTTTAAAAAAAATGACATTTTGTAGAGCATCCTGTTCATGATGCCAATTATGTTTGATTAAGGAGTTTTGGTTTCTATTTGCTCGTACAAAATGACACATTCACATCAACAAAACAAAACAAAAAGTATATTTAATAAAATGATTATAAAATAGGTAGAAATAAATCAGTTTTACAACAAAAGTAACCAATAAGTCCCAATAAAATAAAAAGAAGAGCAAAGCCTATGTAAAGATAGATATTAAAAAGAAAAGTCACCATTCAGAGAAGCACCAACATCTGAATCAACAGCAGGTGGGGAGTTCCAAATCACAGCCTTTCAGAGTCATGATTGGGAAAATGTTCCAGGCAAAGCATCCTTTCCATGGGTGAAACTCCAAGGAGCTGGCCAATGGTAAAGACTTTTAAGGGAACCCAAGATAAAGGCGGCACATTGCCAATATGTTTATATAAGCTTTTTTTGGAACTTAACCAGGACAGTATGTTCATGACCTGGGAAGATTCAAGTGCAAGGTTATGAAATTAATTAAACATTGAACCTCTGGGTAGGTAGCCAACCCTCCCAAGATTCAACTTCCAGGAATGGCTAGTTCCTAGAGGGAGTATCGGGCACATGTGAAAACATCCAAGTTCATGCAAAGGGGGGACCTTGGGTGGGGGAACTAGCATATGGCCTTGTCCAGGATCAGAATGGTTATTAAGCCTTCACTATCCCACTAGAGAAGAGGGAGAGGTAAAGACTAAGATACCAAAACCATATCCTTGTACAATTCCTGAACCTCTCAAAAATCTTTCTGGATAACTTCTGAGATTAGCCTGCCTCCATCCTTTCCCCCTAAAAAAGGAAGTATGAGCAGAGAAAATAACCAGTCCATTTGATAAAGGTAGTGTGGGGAATTTATCCCAAGTCAAAAAAATGCATCCTAACCTCTTGACCATTTGAAATTATCCAATTAATGAAGCTGATTGTATATTACCTTTGAAGAACTCAGGAAGGTCTAGCCAGAAAGCAACATTAGTGGTTATTTGAAGTGGTTACATGAAGCTGCCCTTGGTTCATTTTAACACGAAGTATCTGCCTTTCCTCAACATTGTTTCATCTTGCTATCAGCTTGTGATCTCTTCTGCCTCTATACAACTTAAAGTAATTAAAGATAAGTTATTGTGTTGACCCCTCATCCAGATATAAGGGAAAAAATCACTAGAAACCAAAGAATCCTCCTCCTACAAAGCTATTAACTGAAACTTATTGAATCATGTTTTTTGGTCTTACTGAATTGCTTCCATTCTACAAGGTATTGTTTCCTTTATGATCAATTTTGAATTAGTAATATTAAACAATAATATACTGTTGAGGAAGCCTAAGAAAAGTCTATTTGTGAAAAGATCACTTAAAATACATACATTTTAACTAGTAAGTGATGTATCAGATTGCTTTGCCCATGAAAAAAATTTCTGTGTCTGCCATTTGGGTTGTCTTGGAAAGCATGCAATACAATTCCCAAATGAAGTTATTTTTTCTTAACATTGAAGTTAAGTTTTTTTTAAAAAAAATGTATTTCCCTTTTTATATATTTTGCATAATTTTACTCTTGCTATTTATTATATCTTAGTGATCATGAATGATTTCTTTTTTTAATATTTATTTGTTTTTCCAACTACATACAATGGTAGGTTTTTATCAACCATTTTTACAAGTTTTTGAGTTGTACATTTGTCTTCCTCTCTCCCTTCCATACCCTGTCCCCCAACAGTAAGCAATCTGTTATAGGCTCTACATTTAAAGCCATTCTACACATATATCCATATTGATCATGTTGTGAGGAAAAAAATCAGATTCAAATGGAAGAAAGAAAAATACTAGAGAGAAAAAGAATGACATAATATATAGGAAAATATTTAAAAGTTGAAGACAATAATCTTTTATCTTCATTTAAACTCCACAGGTCCCTCACTGTATGTGGATGGTATTATTCATCACAATTCTTTTAAAATTGTCTTTGATTAATAAATTGCTGAAATGAACAAGTCCATTCTGGTTGATCATAACCTCATGTTATTGTTACTGTGTATAATGTTCTTCTGGTTCTGCTCATTTCACTCAGCATCAATACATGTATTTCCTGGCTTTTCTGAAATCATATCCCTCATGATTTCTTATAGAACATTAGTGTTCTATCATATATATTTACCACATTTTGTTCAGTCATTCACAAATTGATGGCCATCCCCTCAATTTCTAATTCTTTGCCACTAATAAAGAGAGCTGCTATAAATATTTTTGTACAGGTGGGATTTTTACCCATTTTCAAGATCTCTTCAAGATACAGAGCCAATAGGGGTATTGTTTTTGATATAATTGCCCTTTGGGTATAATTGTAAATTGTCCTAAAGAAAGGTTAGAACAGTACAAATCTTCACCAACAGTACATTAGTGTCCCAGTTTTCTCATATCCCCTCCAACATTGATCATTTCCTTAGTAGTCATATTGGTCAATCTGAGAGGCATGAGGTGGTATCTCAGAGATGCTTTAATTTGCATTTCATTAATCAATAAAGACTCAGATCAGTTTTTCATATGACTATAGGTAGATTTACCACATTCCTTTTAATCTTGGCTGCAGTGGTTTTGTTTGTGCAAAATTTAA
The DNA here is from genome assembly GCF_037893015.1 of Macrotis lagotis. Taxonomy (NCBI): domain Eukaryota; kingdom Metazoa; phylum Chordata; class Mammalia; order Peramelemorphia; family Peramelidae; genus Macrotis; species Macrotis lagotis. Next base: position 568,184,971 of record NC_133666.1, on the reverse strand, counting down.
TTTAACTTTTTATAATATTTTCTATCACTTCTTTGGTCATAAATGGTTTTCCTTTCCATAGATCTAACAGGTAAGTTATTCCTTGTTCTCCTAATTGATTCATGATATTTACTTCTAAGTCTTAATTCTGAACCTATTTCAACCTCTTTTGGTATAGAGTATGAGAAGTTAATCCATGCCTACATTCTGCCAGACCATCTTCTAGCTTTCTGAGCATATTTTATTGAAGAGCAAGTTGATTTTTTGCTTTTCTTCCCCATGTTTGAGCTTATCAAACAGATTAATGTATAATGGAATGGATCAAAACCTAGAATCCCACAATGTGTTATTTACAAGAAACACATTTAAAGCATAGAGATAAAAAGAGGGTAAAGGTAAAAGGATGGACCAAAATATATTACACTTAAACTGAAGGGGAAAAAAAGGCAGTGATCCTTATCTCAAATATAGAAAAGGCAAAAATAGATCTCATTAAAAAGAGATAAGGAAGAAAACTCCATCTTCTTCAAAGGTCCCATAGGTAATGAAGCTATTTCATTATTAAACAGGTATGCACCTAATGGTATTGCATCCAAATTCCTAGAGGAAAAGCTGAGTGAATTACAAGGAGATATATAAACAATGAAACTGTAATAATGGGGAACCTCAAACTCTCTTTCTTGGAACTAGATAAATCTAGCCACAAAATAATCAAGAAGGTGAATAAAATCTAGAAAACTTAGTTATGATAGACATCTGGTAAAAACTTAATGGGGATACAAAAGAAAATGTCTTTTTCTTGGCAGTACATGGCACCTATACCAAAATTGAGCATTAAAAATATATAATTGCAGAAAGGCAGAAATGGCAGAAAAAATAAATGCATAAAGGCAAAAATAATAAATTAACACTGCTCAGACTATGATACAATAAAAATTACATGTAATAAAGGAATACAGAAAGATAAACCAAAAACAAATTGGAAACTAAACAATTTCAAATAATGAATGGATCAAACAGCAAATCATGGAAATAAGAAAAATATATCCAAGAAAATAATAATAATGAGACATCATACCAAAATTTAGGGGATGCTGTCAAGACAGGGAAAAATGCTTATATGAAAAAATCAAGAAAGAAGAAATCAGTGAATTAGGCATGCAACTAAAAAAAGGTAGAAAAACAATAAACTAAAGATCCCAATTAAATACCACCTTAGAAATTGTGAGAGTCAAGTAAGAGATTAATAAAATTGAAAACAAGAAAATGGTAAATATAGTCAATAAAAATGAATTGGTATTATGAAAAAGCTAATAACATAAACCTTTGCTTAATCTGATTTAACAAAAAGGATAGCCAAGTTACCAATTTCAAAAATGAAAGGGGTGAACTAAATGTCATTGAAGAGGAAATTAAAGAGTGTATTTGGAGCTGTATTACTGAGCTGTATACCAATAAATCTACTAACTTGAATGAAATGGATGAATATTTACAAAAGTAAAAACTATTCAGATTAACCAAAGAGGAAATAATGTACTTAAATAACCACATTCCAGAAAAACAAATTAAGAAACCATCAATAAACTCCCTAAGAAAAAGTCTCCAGGTCCAGATGGATTTACAATTGAATTCTATCAAACATTTCAGGAATAATTAATTCCTATTCTACATAAACTATTTTTAAGAATAAGAGGAGTCCTACCAAATTTCTTTTCTGATACCAACATGATACTGATACCTAAATCAGGAAGAAACAAAACAGACCAAGGGAATTATAGTCCAACCTCCCTATTAACATTGATGTAAAGATATTAAATAAAATTTTAGTAATAAGATAACAGCAGGGTATTATTCAGATAATACACCATAATCAAGTAGGATTTATACCATGTAGGCAGGGATAGGGGTGGCTAGGTGGCATAATGGATAAAGCACTGGCCCTGGAGTCAGGAGTACCTGGGTTCAAATCCGGTCTCAGACACTTAATAATTACCTAGCTGTGTGGCCTTGGGCAAGCCACTTAACCCCATTTGCCTTGCAAAAACCTAAAAAATATATAGGCAGGGTTGCTTCATTATTGGGAACAGACTCAACAAAATTGTTCATGTCAATAGCAAAACCAACAAAAATCACACGATTATCTATTTAGATGCTGAAAAAGCCTTTGATAAAATACAACAACCATTCCTGTTAAAAACACAAGAAAATTTAATAATAAATAATAAATGGAATTTTCCTTAAGCAGTATCTATCTAAAACCTTCAAGAAATATTATATGTAATAGGGATAAACTTGTAGCATTTTCAATGAGAAAAGGGATGTAACAGGTATGTCCACTATCACCATTACTATTAGAAATTTTAGCTTTAGCAATAAGAGTAGGAAAAGAAATTGAAGGAATCAGTATTGGCAAAGAGGAAGTAAAGCTTTCACTCTTTATAGAAGATATGATGATATACATAGAGAACCTAAGAAAATCATCCAAACAATTGAACAAATTCAACAAAGTAGCAGCATATTAAAAAACACATAAATCATAAGAATTTCTATATATGAACAAAGCCCAAGAGCAAGAGATAAAAAGAGAAATTCCATTTAAAGTAACTATAGACCATATTAAAATACTTGGGAATCTACTACCCAAGACAAGCTCAGAAACTGTATGAACAGTTATAAAGCACTTCTCACACCAAAATAGTCAGATCTAAATAATTGGAAAAATGTTACATGATCATGTTTAGGTTGGGCTAATATAATAAAAAAGACAATTCTATACAAATCAGATTGTTTATTCAATGCCACACTGTCAAACTACCAAATAAATATTTTATTGAACTAGAAAAAAATAGTAACAAAATTCATGTAGAGCAACAAAAGTTCAAGAATAGCAAGGGAACTGATGGAAAAAAAATGTAAAGAAAGATGGCCTGGTTCTACCAGATCTAAAACTATAAAGCAGAAGTCATCAAAACTGCATGGTACTTATTAAGAAATAAAGGAGTGGATCAATGGATTGGCATAATTTCAAAGGAAGCAGTAGTAAATGACTACAGTAATCTACTGTTTGTCAAACCCAAAGATATTAACTTTGAGGATAAGAACTCACCATTAGACCAAAATTTGGGGGAAAAATGGAAAATAGTATGGCAAAAACTAACCATAGATCCACATATCACATCCTATACCAAAATAAAGTCAAAATGAGTACGGGATTTAGATATAAAGGGCGACACTATATATAAATTAATCGACCAAGAAATACTCCATTTATCAGATCTATGGAAAGGGGACAATTTTCTGACCAAACAAGAAATAGTGTACATTATAAACTGAAAAATGAATGTTTTGACTATATTAAATAAAAAAGTTTTTGCACAAATTATATCAGCAGTGCTAAAATTGGCTAGGAAACAATCTTTATGACCAGAAGTTCTGATAAATGTCTCATTTCTAAAAATACAGAGAATTGCATCAAATGTGTAAGGTTACAAGAGATTCCCTAGTTCATAATTGGTCAAAGGGAATAGTTTTCAAATGAAGAAATTAAAGCAAATTAAAACTATGAGGTATCACCTCACACCTTTTAGATTGACTAAGATGACAAAATGGGAAAATGAACAAGTTGGAGAAGTTTTGAGAGAACTGGGACATTATTCCATTGCTGGCGGAGTTGTGAACTGATCTAACCATTCTGGAAAGCAATATGGAGCTATACTCCAAGAGCAATACTTTCTTACCCTTTGAACCAGCATTTTCAATTTTAGGCCTATATCCAGAATCAATCATAAAATTTGGGAATAGTCCCACATGTTTCAAGATATAGGAGCTCTCTTTGTAGTGGCAAAGAATTAGAAATTGAGGGGTTGCCTAGCAATTGGGGAGAGGTTTAAAAAGTAATGGAATATTCTTGTTCTATAAGAAATCATAAATGATCATACTCTAGAAAGGCATGAAATAAATTACAAGATCTGATGCTGAGTGAAAGAAGCAAAACCAAGAGAACAAACCTTAACAACAACATTGTGAAATGATCAACCTTGATGGAAACAGCTACTCTCAGAAGCTCAGAGAGCCAGGAAAACTGTATTAGACCAGATCTGAACAATATTATCCCCATCCAGAGGAAAACAAAACAAAACAAAACAAAACAAACAAAACAAAAAAAGAAAAAATACACTTTAGAATCTGATGAACACTACATTCACTTTTTAAAAATATCTCATGTGTTTCTTTCCCTTAATCCTAATTCCTCATACTGAGTATATTCATCAATCCAGGAGCTAAAAAGTAACATAGTTTTTAATCCTCATTGTTAAATCTTTTCCAGTTTCTACTTTCTTTTCCTCTTGAAAAATTTGCAAAATTTGAATCCTCTACAGGTTTTTAGACTGTCTGACTATCTTGTTTTATTCCTCTAGATAGAGTACTTTCTTCTATAAACAAATGAAATGCTGGCTTTCATTGTATCTTTACAAGGTTAATTTTAGTTTAGACCTATAAAACATCTTAATAGATTGTCTTGGCTACCTTGGCCTTGGGGCATTTATTTAAGAAAAGAATTGTGAAACATTCCCTAAAATGACCCTAAGTCAAGTTCACAATCACTATCCTAATAATAAAAAGTGTCCTTTTTATACTCTCTCAATAGAGAACTTTATATCACCCTATAAAACTCTATCCTCTTTGGAATCTGATTTCTGGAAATTCTAGCTTACAATTGTACCGACCCAATTTAGGACTCCCAGGAGCTAGACAAGATTCCTGAGAGTTCTCTAGACTACTCAACTAAAATTAATGATCTAAATTTGTTTCAGTAGTTCTAGAAATGCTATATAGTCCTACCCAGACTCTGATTAAGCTTATTTAGAATAAATTTATTGATAGCTAGCTGTTTGGTTCAGCTGATTTTTGATTCCTTAAATTAACATCATAACTAAAGCTCTTTGAAACTTGAAAGTAGACTTTATTATTCTTTGACAAAATATTGAGTCTATAAATCTTTGTTTGCATTAAAGCATTTTATACAATTTCTGATAGTCCTCATTACAAGCATAGTAAATATAAGAAAGGAAAGTCAATGCCCACTACTCAGTCTGATCCCACTATTCATAATCATTGAAGACATGACCTGAATTTCTGAACTTCATTTATTGCTCCTTGGGCAGACTTCTTCCCCTCTCCAGTCCCAGGGGTTCATCATATTGCTAAAAGATTTATTTTTGAACACTCTCTAGACTATGGACCTCCTATGATTCAGAATTCCCAAACTCAACTGTTTCATATTCTTTACCTTCCCTAGTAGCGGGGAATACAGGTAGAAGCCTGACCAACCATTTCTTTCTATGAAGATTCTTTATTATTGTTTCTTATACCCAAACCTGTAGACTATAGTACCTGACACATAGCAGTTGACCATACAAAGGAAATTATTTCAGAATCCTCAACAATTACTTTTCCTTGTTTACTTTTTCTGACTACTAGAAAACAGTATAATTTTAAAAGAATTAAAATTCTGCAAAGCTAGTCAAGAAGTTTTTGGAATGAATATTTGAATTTAACCTATAAAATGCTTTTCACTAAGAAACCAGTCATCACATCACTGATTTCTTAAATAATTTTAAGAACAATGTCAATATATGTAAGGTGAGTGAAAATATTGCTGTGCCTTAAAGTATCTCATTTATACTCAGGGCATAGTTTGTTAGCTTATTTACTATAATCCATTATCATTTGACAACCATGGATTTTTAACACAGTCAGGAAATCTTTTAAATGGAACATTAAGCACAACTCCTAAGAAAACATGCAGGGTAGAGCTAATCTTCTCTATGACAGGTTGTGTTTCTTATCATCTATTCCCTTAAAAGTGTCTCTTGATACCTGCAATAGCAACTGAGGAAGACAAAATAGAGAGGAAGTCTGTCTACCACTCCCCTGAAAAAATTCATGAAAGTAATAATCTGTGGGAAAAGAAGTAGGGTTAGAGAAAGAAAGTATAAGTCTCATTATGGTCAAATATTAGCCTCATGTACCTTGGGCAAATTACAGCTACTTCAAATTTTAATTTCTTCATCTATCAAATTAAAGACATTAATAGATAGACTACTGGTCTTAGAATGTTTGTATAAACAAATGAATTTTACTTTTTTGATTTTTATTTTTTTCACATTACTACAATAGTCTTGTTATAAAAGTAAACATATCTCTCTATTTACCCCACAAAGAAAGAGAAACCTCAATAAAAATAAGGTGAGAGTCAAAAAAAGTGTGCTTAAATCTGTATTCAGCTGCCATCAGCTTTGTATTTTGGATTGTACCATTATATATCATAAGTTCATCTGAGAAATTGCTTCAATATTTTCCCCCACAGTTATTATTACCTATTACCTGTATTTTCCTCCATTCTATTCCCCTTTACCCCCATTTATTCTATTCTCTCTCTCTCTCTCTCTCTCTCTCTCTCTCTCTCTCTCTCTCACCCTGTCCCTTCTCAAAAATGTGTTATATTTGTTTACCCTCTCCCCAAATCTTCCCTTTTTTCTATCATGTACAACCCCTTCCCCTCCCCTTTCTCCCTTCCCTTTCTTCTCCTATTTTCCTCTAGGGTATGGTATATTTCTATAACCAATTGAGTGTGTATATTATTTCCTCTCTGAGTCACCTCTGATGAGAGTGAAGATTCACTCATTCTCCCCTCTGCCCCGCCATCCCATTGCAAAAGTTTTTTTTTCTTGCAGCTTTTATGTGAAATGAATTACCCTATTCCAACTGTATTTTCCCTTTCTCCTAGTACATTCCTTTCTCAACCATTAACTCCAACCTTATAATATATTATACCTTCATATTCAGTTCTCTCCTGTACCTTATCTATAAATGCTCCTTCTAACTGCCCTAATACATTAGAAGGTTCATATGCATTATCATTATTATCATCCTCCCATGCAGGAATACAAGTAGTTCAACATCATTAAATCTCTCATAAGTTACCCTTCCCATCCAAGTCCTATATTGGATGATCAAACTTTCTGTTCAGCTCTGGTTATCTCAGTAAAAATGTTTGAAAGTCCCCTATTTCATTGTATGCCCCCCCCCCGAAAGACTGTGTTCGGTTTTGCACAGTAGTTGATTCTTGGTTGTATTCCAAGTTCTTTTGCATTCCAGAATATCATATCCCAAGTCCTATGAGTCTTAATGTAGAATCTGTTGAATCCTGTGTAATCCTGACTGTAGCTTCACATTATTTTAATTGTTTCTATCTAGTTGCCTCTAATGTTTTCTTCTTGATTTGGGTGTTCTGGAATTTAGCTTTTATATCCCTAGAATTTTATTTTTGGAGGATAGGGAATCTTTTACAAGAGATGATCACTGGATTCCCTCATTTTCTATTTTACCCTCTGCTTTTAGGATATCAGGGAGATTTTTTTATGAAACATTTCTTAAAAATGAATTATAGACTCTTTCTGGTCATGACTTTAAGGTTTTCCAATAATTTTTAAATTGTATTTCCTGAATATGTTTTCCAGATTGTTTTTCCAATGTGATATTTCACATTTTCTTCTAGTTTTTTAGTCTTTTCGTTTTGTTTTATTGTTTCTTGAATGATCACAAAGTCATCAATTTCCCTTAGTTCCAGATTACATTTGAATGAATTTAGTTCTTCAGAGAGCTTTTATATCCCTTTTCCATCTAGCCAAATCTGCTTCTTAAAGCTTTGCTCTACTCATTGACCTTCTTCTTTCCATTTCACTGGTTTTAAGATGTTATTTTCTTCCATAGTTTTTGACATTTCCTTTGCCAAACTGCTGCCTTGATTTTCATGATTTCCCTGTATTTCTCTCAACTTTCTTCCCAATTTTTCTTCCATCTCCTTTACTTGATTTTTCAAAATCTTTGTTGAGCTCCTTCATAGCTTGAAACTAATTCATAATTTTATTGGAGGCTTTGACATTGTTATCTTCTGAGTGTGTATTTTGATCCTCTATAGGACAAAATCAATTATCTATGGTTGGATTGATTTTATTCTATTGATTATTCATTTCCCCAGTCTATGATTTGACTTTAGGTAAAGGACACACTGTCCCAAGCTTTTGAGGATTTTTGTAGCTGTTTTCAGGGATATTCCCCAAAAGTCTTATGAGAGGGTCTGACTATTCTGCTGACCTGTACTTTGGTCTGTGTATGACCATAAGCATTTCCCTCTGTCCTGAAGCCATGAGGAAGGTACTTTCTCTACTATGACAGTTAAAATTCCTCTTTCTTATATTCTGATCTGAGTATGGGCAAAGTAGCTGAGGCCTGCCTCAGAGATAGCAGAGACCTCTGCAGTCACCTCTGACCTCCTCACTGTCTGTGGGCTGAGTGGGGGCATGTGCTGAGTTTGGCTCCCTTGTCATTCTGGTCAGTAGAGTTTTCCTGTTGTCCTACCAAGTTGTCTTTGGTGATCCCTGGGCTGAAAGTTCTGGAAATCATATCTGCTTCCATGGACCCAGGCATACCCAGGGACCCCGACAATCTATGGATGGTTCCTGAATGTCTGAAGTTGGCTTGCTCTGGCATGGTCCAGGTTGAGTTGTGGCCCTTTCTAACACTGTTGCAATAGACCTTTCCTGTAGATCTTCCAAGTTATCTTGGAATGAAAATTGGTTCACTAGGGGCAGCTAGGTGGTTGCAGTACATAGAGCATAAACCTTGGTGTCAGGAGGATCTGAGTTCAAATTCAACCTCAGACACTTAATAATTACCTAGCTGTGTAACCTTGGGCAAGTCACTTTATCTCACTGCCTTGCAAAAAAGAAAAGAAAATTGGTTCACTCATTCTTCTTGAGGGTGACCAATTTCCCTAATGAATATTGATGTAAAACTTTAAATAAAATTCTACCAAAGAGATTATAGCAATCTATCACAAGAATAATACACTATGATAAGGTAGCATTTATACCAGGAATGAAGTACTTGTTCAATAGTAGGAAAACTATCAAAAAATTGACCATATAAATAACAAAACTAAAAAAAAAGAAATACAGCACCCATTTCTATTAAAAAGACTTGAGGACATAGGGTTAAAAGAAGTTTTGCTTAAAATTATTAATAATATCTGTCTAATACTATCAGCACCATATGTAATGGGCACAAGCTAGAAGCCTGTTCAATAAGATCAAGGCTGAAGGAAGTATTCCGTTATCACTACTATTATTCAATGTTGCATTAGAAATGTTAGCTTTAGTAATAAGATGACAAAGAAATTGAAGGAATTAGAGTAAACAATGAGGAAACAAAACTCTCACTCTGCAAATTATATGATGGTATACTTAGAGAACCCTAGAAAATCAATTAAAAAATTTGAAACAATTTACAACTTTAGCAAAGTAACAGGATATAAAATAAACCCACATAAATCATCAACATTTCTACATACTGTCAGCAAAGTCCAAGAGCAAAATATAGGAAAAGAAATTCCATTTAAAATAACTGTAGAGGGGCAGCTAGGTGGTGAAGTGGATAGAGTACCAGGCTTGGAGTCAGATGTACCTGAGTTCAAATACAGACACTTAATTAGCTAGTTGTGTGGCCTCGGACAAGTCATTTAACCCTATTTGCCTTGCAAAAAATCTAAAAAAATAAAATAACTGTAGATAATATGAAATATTTGGGAGACTATTTGACAGGTCAAAGCTAGGGGAACAATTATATAAATATTTCACCTATAATAAATTCTGACCTGAATGATTGAGGAAATAGTTGTTCTTGCATAGGCAGAGGGAATGTATAATAAAAATGACAAGTCTAAATTCATTAATTATTCAGTGTCATACCAAAACAAACTACCAAAAATTATTTTATAGAGCTAGGAAAAGAAAGAAAGCACATTTGGAAAAGAAAAGTTCAAGAATACCAAGAAATTGATGAAAAAAAATTACAAAGTAACTTTACTTAACTGTACCTGATCTAAAATTATATTGTAAGCCAATAATCATCAGAAATATTTGATATTGCTAGAAAATAGAGTGATAAATCAATGAAACAGAGTAAGTATATAGACTCAGACATAAATAACTATGGCAATCCACTGCTCTTCTTTTGTGACTTTTTTTCATTTAAATTTCCTTAAAACGTTTCTAAGAATGAACTCTGGGGACTTCTGGGATGGAGCCAAGATGGTGACATTAGACTATGAAGCTCCTGGAGCTTTTCCTGAAAGAACTTTGAATAAAGTCTCTACTCAGATCCTAAAGCAATAGAACCCCGCCCCCCAAAAATAACAAACAAGCAGTGAAACAAATTTTTCACAAGATATCTTGAACTTGGGCAGCTGGGCGGAACAGTGAATGGAGCACTGGCCCTGGAATCAAGAGGACCTGGGTTCATATCTGACCTCAGACACTTGGTAATTGTTTGGTTGTGTGACTTTGGGCAGGTCACTTCAATCCCATTTTAAGTAAATAAAATTTAAAAAAAAATCTTGAATTGTCACAATAGTAAAAGGAGAGTATAACCCAATGTAGGTGGGATAGCTGGGATGTCAGTAAAAGACTTTTAGCCACAGCCAACCAAGGACCAGTTATAACACCACCAACACTGAGGATCCCAACTCCAGGTCAGAAAGCAAAATTTTGGCTCCAAAGAAGCTGGCGTGACATTGGGTTACCCTAAAACAAGGAGCAAACCAGAAACACTGGAAATGCCAGAATGGTAAACCAGGAAAAAGAAACCTGGTCCAGAACAACAAACAACAGGAACAACAAAATTTGGGACTATACACACTATGCCACAAGTACAGAACTCAACTGACAAAAATAATAAAAACAAAACTAAACCAATAAAAAGCACTAATCATTGACAGTTACTATTCTGATAGGGGTGATGAAAAACTCCATCTAAGAAGAGGCAAGCAGTCACTATATGTGCAGCTTGTAAGGGGTTGATGAACTGATCTCAAATTCCAAAAAGACTTCTTGGAAGTATTTAAAAAAATTTACAAACCAAAGAAAAGAGAAAGAAGCAAAATGGAGAAAAGAAATGAAAGTCATGCTGGAGAATTATGGAAAACTAACTAAACTAACTAAAAAAACCAAAAAATTTTAAAGTAAAACTGACCACATGAAAAATAAAATTAGCCAACTGGAAAAGGAAGCAAAAAAAAGCTAATTGAAGAAAATAAAGCCTAAAAACTAGAATTAAACAAATGGAAAAAAATGACTCAGACACCAACATTTCATCAAACAAAATTAAAGGCTAAAAAATAGAATATAAAGTACCTCTTAGGGAAAATGACTGACTTGGAAAATAGATCCATAAGAGATAAATTACAAATTATTGGTCTATATGAAAGCCTCAAACAAAAATAGCCTGGAAAATATCTCTCAGGAAATTATCATGGAAAACTGTTCTAATCTCCTAAAACAAGAAGACAAAATAATACTTGAAAGAATCTATCAATCATTCCCAGAAATAAATCACCAAATAAAAACTGCAAAGAATAATGTAACCAAATTTCAGAATTTTCAGCTAATGGAAAAATTGCTGAAAAAAGAAGAAGAAATTTAAATACCAGGGAGCCATAGTCAGGAAAATACAGGACTACTCAACTTAAAAAGATTGGAGGGTCCAGAATAAGATATCCCAGAGAGCAAAAGACCTAGGATATCATCCAAGAATCAACTATCCTGTAAAATTCAACATATTCTTTCAGGGGGAAAAATGTATTTTCAACAAAATGGAAGGCTTTCTGATAAAAAAAAAACAGAACTGAACAGAAAATTTGATCTTCAAATACAAATTTAAGCAATGAATAAAAGGGCAAACAGAAATTAGGGGGATAAAATGTTTATTAATTTTGGAGAGTTAGATTCTTCTTAGGACAGTAGAAAGGAACATATTTAGAAAGAGTGTAGCTATAAATTGTTTGAGATGTGATCTCTGTGTAAAGGTTATATTTTCATTGGGTCAGTTGAATGGAAATATTTTAAAAGAGGAATGTGGATATAAATTGACTGTGATGTGATAAAAAAATAGAATGAATTACCTATGTAACGATGGTATCCTTGGTGAAAATATGAGAAAGAAATTTTTAAACTTAATGCTATTAAAACATTGACATTTCTTTTTTGTTTTTTTTTCCTATTTTGCAAGGCAAATGGGGTGAAGTGGCTTGCCCAAGGCCACACAGCTAGTTAATTGTTAAGTGTTTGAGGCCGGATTTGAACTCAGGTACTCCTGGTTCCAGGGATGGTGCTTTATCCACTGTACCACCTAGACTCTCCTACATTGAAATTTCTAATGAATAAGATTTTTTTTTATTTTCAAAAATAAAATGGCACAAGAGAGCCAATTGTTCTCTTAAATGTTCTCTTTCAGCAAGGTGTCTCTAATGTATATGTTATCACAGAAGGCCACAGGATAGATAAAGCCAGAAATGACTATGATTATTAAATATATCTATTAATATACCTTTGAAGTTTGAGTCCTGAATAGTCATAATCCTGAACTACACCACTGGACTCAGGTTTAATGGGGGAAAGTAAAAAGAAAGAGATGCAGAATCATAAGAAGAGGGGCGGCTAGGTGGCACCGAGGATAAAGCACCAGCCCTGAAGTCAGGAGTACCTGGGTTCAAACCTGGTCTCAGACATTTCAAAATTACCTAGCCGTGTGGCTTTGGACAAGCCACTTAACCCCATTTACCTTGCAAATACCTAAAAAAAATTTTAAAAAAAGAATCAGAAGAGGAGGCAATTGGGAATTTACTGGTATAAATTGAGAATTGTAGAAATAGGAATCAATATTTGGTTACTAACATTATCAGAATATTTAGGCAAATCTAGACCAATTGGAAGACTGTATTAAATATCTGAAATGTTTGGTATAATTCCTTTGTAGTTCATATTTTCTGTCTAGTGAAACAAAAGCCTAACCCAGTTTTGATATATTGTTGATCTTAATGATTGCATAGAAACTAATAGTCTTTTTTTCTTATCTTTTTGGGTTTTCTTTTGGTAGAACCCTAGACATAACCTAGATATCCTGATGTTCTAGAAGAAAACCCTGAATTTATTCATAAGCTATTAGGAACAACTTGTGAGAACACCTCCAAATTAAACCAAGTCTTCATAAACCCAAAACTCCAGTCCTGAGCTACTGATTACAATAAGAACAGTTGCTATAAGACAAAAATACAAGAATTTTCAGCCTTGTCACATTCCGCAGGCATTTTTACACTCATGCTAATGAGTTTTCTCTTTTTTATCCCTGAATTAGAACAGGATCTCCTATGCAAGGACACTTACTTTTCTATTTTTTCCAACAGTTGTCTCAGTGCTTCCCATATAGTTCCTGCTTATTAGATGCTTTTATTTTCCTTTTCATTTGCATTGAAACTCTGTGTCTGGGCTGAAGGTTGTGACTTAAACTAACTTATGACTCAGTTTCCCCAAATACAATGTATTCAAAGCAAATATAGTCACAGAAGACTAGTTCATCAATGTTTTCAGAATTTTGAGAATATATGTAGGGTAGATGTTAGTCTGTTTCAAAGCATGACTTTTCCCTCCCTGGAAAAACTAATGAAAGTCTATTAAAGATCTCAGAGTATAAGGCACCAAAAAAATGTACTCCAGTTTCCTTGCATTTAAGTCTCAGGTAATTATACTTTTCTGAATTTTATGTAATCATCAAAACAAGACTCTAACTAGGAAAAACCCAACACCTATTCATGCTATTGTTACCTTCAGTAGTTCAAAGAATGCAGTCAATAGCAATTAGGAAAGAAAACCTTTCAGAAAAAGAGAGATACCAAAAAAGCACCTGGTCATTTTCCTTAAATTCTATTACCTTGGTGCCTCCAAATGCTAATGAAATGTCATTTCTCCATGCAAGGTCTTTCACTTCTGCGTTGGAGGGGGGAGTGAGAATTATGAGGCAGAGTGGGAGAATGTATGCAGTATTCATTGTTTTATAGAATGTACTATAATATTTCTGTATTATAATTAATGGGCAAGAGGCTCTAAAAGTCACCTCCTCCCCCTGATCTACTCCTACCCTTCTTATATTGCTTAGCAACTGTCGAGAACTGTATAACTACTGCCCAAGTACAGACTAGGAGTCATTGTGTGAGTAGCTGCTTAGGTGACAAGGGATTTCTCTCAACTGAGCTTCCTAAAACTTGCAACTCTTTCATTTAGTAGAAGCAAACTTATCTTTCTAGTAAGGAAAATTATTTAAGTAATCATGGGTATACATTCAAATCACAAAATCCCAGAATTTGAGAATTACTAGAAATTTCAGTGTCAGTTTAGTAAACAAAACAACCCAAAAGGGGGCAATTATAAGAAAAATAAAAGTGAACAATTTTTCAAGAATAATTTTGGGACAATCTTTTGGCATATCTTTTCCCCAGGGACTATATATATATATAATCCTAAATTTCATATCCATTTTCTACTTACTGTGTTTAGGTCTATTTGTTTGTTTATTTGGTCTTTTAAGAAATTATTTTTTTCAGGTCTGTGATTTCATAAGTAGAGTAAATCCATGGTTAAGGAACTAAAATAAATAATATATAAAGAAATATATACATATATATATAAAGAACTGACTATTTATGAGGCACTATATTTGGGGGGCCAAACTTTGGGGAACCAAAGATTAATGCAAACTAGTCCCTTCCTTAAATGAGCTTACATTCTAATAGGAAAGATATGTACTCATACAAATGTATATAGAATATGTACAAATGCATATGCAGGAATTTTGGAAGAATTTGCCCTCATTGCTCAGAGAAGGACTCAGCAAAGACTTCATGTCTAATGTTACAATTTAGTAAAGTTTTAAAAGAAGCCATATTTTCCATATGTAAAGATGGGCATGCTGCAGTTCAGTCATTTTTAATCTGTGTCTGATTTGTAAACTCATTTGGAGTTTACAAAGATATGTTAATGTTTTGCCATTTTCATCTTCAATTCATCTTTCAGGTGAGAGACTGAGGCAAATAAAGTTAAATGACTTGCCTAGTTTCACACAGCTAGTAAGTGTAAGTAATTTATAGGGATGAAGAATAGCAGTTGTGAAAAGAAAGATGGTATTATGGAAAGTTTTCATTTCCTTTTATTAATTTGCATTATAATTATTCAAGTCTCAAGGCTGCTTTTTCTACAAATTCTGATTAACTGAATGCCTATATTATTTGTTATTATTAACCTTACTTAATGATAATCTGACTCATGATGCTTACTGGCATTCTTAAAAATAGAAACTAAAGGGAGTCAAAAGGAGAAGCTTTTTGATAGCTCCCCTAAGCTATTAAAGGAAGCATTTCCATGACACCTAGCCTTCTGCATTTTTTTCTGACATGTGAATACTTCTCTTCAATCGGTCTATTTGTGAATCATCTATATATCATCTAATATGTAACCTGAATTACCTAACCTATAGAGTTTTTTGGACAAAGTTCTATGCCATTATACATTAGATATATATTAAATTATGTTTGTTTAGTTGTTTGTTCAATTTTTTGAGATTCAAGGAAGCATGCCTAAGCAGAATATACAAGATTGCAATATGTAAAATACTTTTATCTTACAATCTATAATAACTTAGCTATAAGAATTCTTTTCAGAGTCCTAATCTGAGATCAGTGTTTCTCTGAGTCCTTAAACCTATGCTTGAGTATAATAACATAGGTTTTCATTTCTATAATTTCTACATTGTGGTAAATATATATCTGACAAAACTTACTTGTCATATATCTCAGAGAGGAGATATTTCTCTTATAACAATGTAGTGAAAAGGATCTGACATGGTCAGATCTATGCTTTACAAAACTCACATTGAAAACTACTTGAAGGATAGACTGTAGGTTTGACATAAGGAAATATAAAGGAAATTATTTTAAGAATTCAGAGATGTGATAAAATCATGAACCAACATTGTAGCTCTATGAGTAGAGAGAAGGGAACCTATTAAAAATGCCATTAAGAAAATTAAAATTTGTTTATATGGAATGAATGATAATGTGGAACAGAGGATTACAATAATATTACAAACCTAGATAACTAATAGGATAATAATCTCTTCAATAATAAGAGTAAAATTAGAAAAGAGTGTTAGGGGTTAAAAATTTAAGTTGGTGGAATATTTTGAGGGGAACATAATGAATTCTGTTTTGATCATGCTGAATTTGAGATATCACTAAGACATCCAGTTTCAAATATCCAATCACCAGTTGAGATTGTGAACTATAGCTTAAGATAGAGATTAAAATTGGGTCTATAGATGTGAAAGTTATTTGACTGGACACTGAAAAGACAAGTGCTGATAAGTGTTTAAAAATATAGAAGGGATATAACTCAATTTTGGAATAAACCTACAAAATGGTCTTATCAAATTGATGAATTTGCAAATGTGAAAGAAAGATAAGTAAGAGAGTTTTGGAGTAGGAAAAGAACTGAAAATACAGAAAGAGTAGAATATAGAAAATGGTGAAAGTTTTTTGGTTGGGAAGCCTGATTACTGAGGTCCAGAGAAGGAGAAAAGCAGAAAAACTGGATAAAATCAATAGAGAGTTTTTTTTTCCTTCCAGAAATTTGACTGAGGAAGGAAGGAAAGATACGGGATATTAATTTGTTGCATTTGGGTGGGGGGTTGTCATTTTTTTGTTTTGTTTAGTTTTTTAAGGTTGTATTTTGTTTTGAGAATCAAGTAGACCTAGGCCAGATTCACATAGTAAGTAGCAGAGCTTCTTCACAAACCCAGCTATTCTTGTTCAAAACCTATCATTCTTTCTATTACTTCAACATTCAAATATTAAGTGGTATTGCCTCTCTTTAATTTAAGAAATTGGAAAAATGAGTCATAATCAGGATTTAAATGACATTTCAGTCCAATAATTTCTTTAACATATGAGAAAAATGAGGATCATGTTTTTTTGGTAACAAAACTCCCATTGGTTTAGTCAAAGTAGAAACATGTACAAAAATATTGATCTCAAAGTCAATTATTTCTGCTGTGAAAGGGGAAAAATTAAGATAGTCCAGATAGCACAATTATATTTCAGCATTTATTAAGTGATTACTGAGTTTAGAATATTGTATGAGCTACATTTGAAGATTTAACAAAGTATACAGTATATTGTGGGGGATAAAATACAGATACAGGTAATAGTAATATTAACTAATAACTGGACAGGATCTCAGATGTTCAGATCATAATATAGTTGAAGAAATTAAGTCCTAGAGAGTTTAAATGATTTCTTTTTAGGTTGTTTTGGGAATCAGATGAGATGATATATGTGATAGACTTTTACAAATTCTGAAGTACTATATAAATTCAGGTACTAAATCTGAAACAAGTGTAGGGTTGTCGTTGTTTAAATTATTAGATAATTATCTTCATTGCCCACTTAAATGTGTGATCAAAAAACTCTCACAGTTAAGGGAGTATCTGAATCACAAACTCCTGTAGTATCACTATATAAGCCTAGCTAGAGAAAGTTTCTGGCTGAGGAGTAGTAAGAGTCATGACCAAAAAAATAGGTCCAGAAGCATTAATTACCATTTCTTAAATGCCTTCAGAAAAAGAACAAATCAGAAAAACTTTGCTCTAGGGGTAAAGGATCTAGATTCAAATAGCACCTCTGTCATTGTGAAACCCTAGGTAAAATACTTATCTTTGCTGGGCCTCAGTTTCCTCATTGATAAATTGCAAAAGTGGATTAGAAGGTACCTAAGGAGCTTTCTAGCACTACATCTATGATCCTATTCATGAAATGGTATAACTGCATCAGAGGGAATGCGAATTGGAAAATCTTTAAGTTGATTCCAGTTCTATTGTACCTAAACCTGTAAGCAAAGGAAACCAGTGAATTCCTCTTTGTCCCTCACCATCATATAAAATATTCAGTCTTCATTTATCTTTTTCAGATTTAGATAGCAAGACTTAAGCAGTGCCTTTATCTAATTGTACTATCTTGTCAGGTAAATGTTCCTTTTATCTTCCCAGTTGTTTTTAGTAATAATGCTGGTAATAATTGATGACAACAACATTTAGTGTTTGTAGCAGACCTTTCTCAGCAATTAAGTGTCCCAAATTACAGGAACTGAGGGGTTGTTATATGTTTGTGTGATTTGTGTTGTTAAATATAAAATTTTACACAAAAATGTTATGGAATCTTTTTCCTTAGTTTTTGAAAATAAGAAGACTAAAATTATAAGTACTAGAGAGAGTGTGAGAAAGAGTAGAGCAGAGTTGCACCCCGAATTAAGAGACATTGTTATTTTGTTATTGTTCACTCATTTTTCAGTAATTTAAACTCACAAATATTAGTCTTTCTGACTCCAGCCCCATCTACATCACATATAGCTTCCCTGATAAGAGAGAAGAGATCGGAATTTGGGGGTCCAAATTTAACAACAGTTAAAATATATATGTGTTTGTGTGTGTGTGTGTGTGTGTGTGTGTGTGTGTGTACACACACACACACACACACACACACACACAAACACAAAAGTAACTTGTTTGACTTCTCTGCTCAACAGTTTCCTAAAGGGTGGATCTTATGAACTTATAGACAGATTATTAGCTGATAGAGAGATAGATGGATAGATAGATAGATGACAGATAGATAAGATTGATAGATTGATAAATAGAATGATAGATCTTAATAATATATAATTTTATTTTATGATGGGGAAAAAGTATTATTCTGAAAAGGGTTACAAAGACTTCACCAGGCTGCTGAAATAATCCATAAAATAAACAAGAAAACTATCAAGTATATTTTAGGATGCAATAGGGAAGATCTTTTTTTTCTTGTTTAGACATTGAGGGAAAGCAATTAATAACAAATTTCTATTATGATTAAGCATTTTCTCAAAACAACAGAACCCCATTGCTCATAGCCAAACCAGCAGGCATAATGAACACACCGATCTCAAACATCCTCCCTACACTGGTTATCTGCTGTACAGAATAATGTTTCAGCAGTCTTCTTTGAACTAATGTAATATTTTATCCTAGTAGGTTATGATGGGTAAGTAAAGAGATAGAAGGGGAAGCCTAGGTTGGAGCCCTAACTCACATGGTCACCAATGTAGAATAAACATTGACCCTGAAATTTTGACTCCCAATTCCTCCTTCTTATTTTCTCTTGTACTTCTCCCAGTGCTCTCCAGACACAAATCTTTTGAAATCTTCACACAGTCATTACCAGGAGATTACATTCCATAAAATCTGCTGGTGGTGGATTCTGGATATTAGACTGTGAGTTATTTGAAAGCAGGAGCATTCTTTTGCCTTAGTTTTGTATCCTCAAATCTTAACATAATGCCAGACAGTAGTAGGCATTTAAAAAATTTTAGATCACTTGATTTACAAGGCAGAAATATATATATAGCACTTGTAAATCCAAAACTCCATAAATAATATGTGGTAGCTGGATTGTGCATACCATACCTCTTCCTTTTGGATTATTTAAAATGGGAATTGTATTTCAAAGTCAGTTTTATATAATATTTATTTTAAAAAAATATTTTCCTCAAAACAGTCCTCCAAGTACAGCATTGCAAATATAAAACTCTGCTCCATAATTCAAAAAAAAAACCTCTGAAAATCAGAAAGTTGTCAACCAATTCCTATTTTAGACTTTCAAAAAATTAATTTTATGCTTATGAGAGGCAGATTGTAATACTAGATAGTCATATTCGCAGGCAGGTAGTTCAGGATCAAGTCCCATCTTTGACACATGCTTAAAAAAAAAGCATGTGATACTGAACAAATCACTTCATTTCTCAGTGCTTCAGAAAATTCTTCAAGACTTAAAACTTTCAAAGAAAGGACTCATCTCTAAAGGTAGAAGAAATTCCTTGGCTTATATCCACACAAATACCAGCCAATAAAAACAAAACAAAACAATAAGAAAAATAAATAAACAAAAGAACAATAATTTGTACTTAGTTTTAACTTGTTTTCAGGCAGGGTACAGTTTTAATAACTGGCTCACTAAGTAATTATAATAAATGTTTGCAAGACTAACTTTTAACGTTAATCTGAATTATTAACATTTTACTCATAACTATGGTAAGGTTAGATTATAAATTAAAATAATAGGAGACTCCAAAATTCCATGGTTCTAAGTTTTCTAAAGAATTTTAACCTTGGATTTATCACAGATATATATCACATGTGCAAAACTGTTTTTGTCATATTGGTTCTATTTAAACAAACAATTCTGTTGCAAACTCTGAGTTCCATCAGGGGAAAAAAAGAAATAATACAGTTTAAAACACTATATTAATTTCCAATAACTGTTTTTGAAGAATTATAATAATAAATAATGTATACTTTAATAAAATATTTTAAAATTAATTTTTATTAAAGATATTATTTGAGTTTTAAAATTTTCCCCATCTTGCTTCCCTCCCCCCACCCCACCCCCACAGAAAGCACTCTGTCAGTCTTTACTTTGTTTCCATGTTGTACCTTGATCCATATTGGGTGTAATGAGAGAGAAATCATATCCTTAAAGAAGAGAAGAGAAGTCTAAGAGGTGATAAGATCAGACAATAAGATATCTTTTTTTATATATAAATTAAAGGGAATAGTCTTTGAACTTTGTTCAAACTCCACAGCTTCTTATCTGGATACTTTAATAAAATCTAATGAAAATAATCTTCCTAGATGAATCAGGTATGAACTACTTTAATTACATCAGAAATTTGCATAGAGTGATACAAGAAATAATCTTTGAATAAGATGCTAGAATTCTAACATTTACTCTTCAATGAACATGCAATTTTTTCTTAGGGCAAGCTATTGTACTTTTCATGGATTCATTCTCCTACATTCAGTTTCCTAACCTGTGAAATGA
This sequence comes from Macrotis lagotis, assembly GCF_037893015.1. NCBI lineage: Eukaryota > Metazoa > Chordata > Mammalia > Peramelemorphia > Peramelidae > Macrotis > Macrotis lagotis. The sequence goes on along the minus strand of NC_133666.1, from coordinate 568,164,135 downwards.
AGGGGTTGAATAAAATTTTTCCAAAACTCCTTTGAACTCTACAATTCTATAATTTCAAGTCATGAAGAATTCTTCCCTTAGAGAATTGTGGGAAAATTCTATGATTATGATCTAACTGTCCATTCTTTTAAAAAGAATGTGGACATAATTTAGAATAGTTTACAATTTTGTTACTACATCAAAGAGCCTATGATAATTGTAATATTTTGGATACTTCTTCTTACAAAATAACAAGCCTTCCACTTAGAAGTAATTACTTTTATCCTGACCAAAATATTAATCTACCAAGAACTGGTCTTCTGCTACTAAGTCTTTAAAAATTATACCTTGAATAATAGACATATTGTTTTCCCTATATTTAAATTTGAACATGTTGGAATTGGCATTGATCTTTTAACCTTGATGGCATCTAAAACTTTAGTGAAGCAGAATTTTAGAATTTAGAATTTAAATTAAATTTAAAGCTTGTGTCATGACCATGGAACAAAACTAAAATCCAACAATCCAGTCATACTACCATAAACTTACTTGCTCTCTTTTTCTCTATTTGTCTGCTTTTGTTATCAATGTTTTTGGATAATTTATAAGAAACCAACTAAATCTAAGATTCAGATAATATATCAAAAATTCCATTAAAATCTACATTTTATGGTCCTAGAAGTGCACCTCTATGTATAGCTTTGTATCCACATATGTAGAAACATTGCAGATACTCTTGTATTCTTTAAGGGTTTAAATAGGAACATCTAGGTGGTACAGTGGATACGGCACTGGATTTGGAGTCAGGAGGACTTGAGTTCAAATGCAGCTCTGTCACTTAATGATTGCCTGGTTGTTAGATCTTGGGCAAATCAATTAACCCTTGCAAAAAGCAAACAAAAAAAAAGAGTTCAAGTAATTCCTGATATTAACTCTTTTAAGAAAATTGTACTAGTTTGAGATTTTTAAGAATCCACCTCTTAGATTCTGATGGCTCCTTTAATCTATCACATGATCACAGATTAAAACTTGAAAGAAAATTTGAAGAACTCTCTAAAAATCCCCTCACTTTAGAAATGGGAAAATTGACATTTGGAGCCTTGCCCAGATCAATGAAAATGTTGACATATGAGACTAGATTCAAAATTAATATTTCTAACTCCAGATCTAACATTTTAAATCAGGGAGCAGAATAACTTGGCATAATAGTGGTTTAAAGTTATTTTCAAGCTTTTGGCAAGGTGTGTAGAAACTCCCAACTTTATTAGTTCAGAGTTAGTTTTTAGAAGTTAAAATTTCATATCATTTAAAAGGATTGATAATTCAAAAGCATGCTTTTATATTTTTATTAGGACTCCATAGTTTCTTCTGTATTTAACTCTACTACAATTCAATAATTTGCTTTTTACAAATTTATATTTGTATTCTAATATGATGATTTCCCTGTAGTTTATTCTTTTGTTACAAGCCTCCTAGGCAATTAACTTTCTTTGCATGACTTGACTGTCTGCTTGGTTTCCTATACCAGCAATAGGAAACATTAAGAAGAGTAATTTTGTCTTGAATATTTTTTCTGCACATGCAGTCAGATTTCTCTCTCCAGATGATTGCGGTCAAGAATTGCCACTCCTTTAGAGGAGGAAATTACTTCCTTCCCCCATTTCCTTGTGCTCTGCAATTTTCTAGGGAAATATTAGATTCTATGGCAATTCTGTTTACCCTCAGGACAAATGTTTTATTCATAAGAAGGCTAGACTAGAGAATTTTGTGTAACTCTGACATTATCTGACTGGGAATCCTCTGGTATTCATGTAGGTAGCTGTAAATCATCAATTGGACATTGGACAGTTGAAATTTAGCTACTGATGCTCCCAGAGGCATTACAGCTTTTGTACAGAGATAGGGAATTTAGGAAGTTCAAGTCCAAAGGTTCTACCTAAACCCAGTAATCTGAATTAGCCTGAAAGCATGTACCATGTAGCATAGTTTATTTGAAATTGAGGGTAGTGACAATTGGGAGTACAGGAAGAAAATAGGAATTTATATAGTACCTACTATGGGCTAGACACTGAGTCAAATACTTTACATATCTCATTTGATATTCACAGCAGCCATTCAAAGAGAGGAGAGTCTTATCCTTATCCCCATTTACAGTTGAGAAAACTGAGGCAAACCAAGATTAAATGAATTGATCAGGGTGAGAAAAAGAATAGTGGATTGGTGGAATAGATTAGGTACAAAAGAAGAAGTAGTAAATTACTATCTTAATTTACAGATGGTGAACTCACAGATTCAAACTTCTTGGATAGGAACTCACTATTTGACAAAAAATGTTGAGAAAATTGAAAAAAAATGGCTAAAACTAAGAATAAACCAACATCTCACACCCTATACCACAGGATTCGGTCAAAATCGGTACAGACTTTAGAATTGAAGCATGATATCAAAGATAAATTAAGAGAACAAGAATGACTAAACAAGAGATAGAAAACATTGTAAATTTCAAAATGGAAACTTACAACCATAATACAATAAAAATGGTTTTGAACAAATAAAACCAATGTAGCTAAGATTAGAACAAATGGAGAAAGCTGAGAAATGATTTTTAAAGCTAGTGTTTTTGATGAAGGAAAATTTTCTAAAATATATAAAGAGCTGAATAAATTTATAAGATTACAGGTCATTTTCCATTTAATAAATGGTTAAAAGATAAGAACAGGATGTTTTCAGATGAAGAAATAAAGGTTATCTATAGTCATATGAAAAAATCCTTATTTATTAGAGAAATGCATATTAAAACAATTCTAAAGTACCACTTCACCCTTTTCAGATTGAATAAATGACAAAAAAAGCATTTGATCAATGTTGGAGACTATGTGGGAAAATTGGAACACAAATGAAATGTTGGGGGGTTTTAATTGATCTAAGTATTCTGTAGAACAATTTGGAACAAATTGCAGAACAACAAAATGTCAATAAAATCGCATACACTTTGGTGCCATAGTACTACTATTAAGTCTATATTCCATATATTCCAAAGAGATCATATAAAAGGAGAAAAGAACTACTTGTTCAAAAATATTTATAGTAGCAATTTTTGTAGTGGCAAAGACCTCAAAATTGAAGGGATAATCATCAATTGGGGAATGACTGAAAAAAGGGAATGATACCTGAATATTATGCAGCATTAATGTTCCATAAGAAATCGTATGTGATGAGATTTTAGAAAAACATGGAAATATTTGTATGAACTGATGATGAGCAAATTAAACAGAACCAAGATAACATTGGGCAAATTAACAACAACACTGTGGAATGATCAACTGTGATGGCTACAGCTCCACTTAAGCAGTCAGGTGATCAAGGAAAATCCTGAGAGTCCTTTTATGGTCTGGTATATGGAAAATGCCATCCACAACCAGAGGAAAAAAATACTTATGAAGTCAGAATTCATATGAAAGCATATTATGTTCACTTTTTAAAACTTCTTGTATGTCTTTTTCTTTCATTCTCATGTTTTTATTCCCTTATAGTATTAATCCCTCTTTCAGAACATGACTAATATGAAAATATGTTAAATGGAATTGTGCATATACAACTTCTACCAGACTGATACCACCAAGGGGATGGAAGAAATCAGACTATTTGAAAACCATAATAAATAAAAAAAAGAATCTAGACATTAATTTGCAATAAACTATCAAGGAAAACTGCTTGAATATCCTATAACCATGGGGCAAAATAGAAAGTGAAAGAATCAACCTATCATCACCGGAAAGAGATCCTCAAATTAAAACTCCCGGGATTATTACAGTCAATAGCAGAGTTACCAGATCAAGAAAAAGTACTGCAAGAAGTCAAAAGAAACAATTCAAATTACAAAGGGCCACAGGAAGGATTAACTATAATTAAATAATCAGAATATAATATTTAGAAAAGCAATGGAACTAGTATTACACAGGAGTCATATTAACAAAACTGAGTATAATATTTCAGGAGGAAAAACAGAAATGTAATGAAATAGAAAACTTTCAAGCATTCCCTGTCTCACATTAAAAAAAAATAAAGATCAGCATAAAAAGGTGAACAGGAAAGAAAAAACATGAGATATTCAATAAGGTAAAACTAATTGTAACTTTAAAACATCTTGATCATCATTAGGACTATTGGAAGGAGTATACATAGACAAATGGTACAATGGGATGATATTCAAAAATATATAACAGGTGAAAAAGAAGATTGCAACAGTACAAGAAGAAAGGAAGAGATTGAATGGAGTAAACAATCCTTTTTTCTCAAAGAGGGCCAAAATAATTTTAACTATATTGGAGTCAAATACATTATGTTTGATTATGGCTGATCAGACTAATATGAGTTTGGAAAGCTCTACTACGTGTCAGACACAAATAGTCCATATGAAACTTTTAAATGAAGATGTCTAAATTTATGCATCTTACTGCATCTCTGCTTCACTAATAGAGAACATAGGCTTCTATGCTGTGGGCACACTATACCATGTGAGACAGTATCTCCCATGTCACAGAATCAATTCCAGAGTGCTTTGGAGAGACCTTAAGAACATCCTTGTATGAACACTTGTTTTCTATACATTCTCTGTAAAATAGTATTTTAAGCAAGTTTATGTTTGGCATTGGAACAGCAAGGCCAGTACATCTGAGATGTGCTCTTTGCAGTACAATTTAAATGTCTGGAATTGTAGTTTGTGAAACAATCTTGGTATCCTTTGTTATTATTATTTTGCCAGTTAATTTTAAGAATTTTCCTAAGACAATTCAAATGGAAATGATTCCATTTCCTGGCATATAACCAGGCATAAGGCCATATTACTATCCTGGTTTCACAAGCATAAACACAGAAGTCATTTAAGTAAATTGAATCTATGGCACCATAAGAAGAAGAATGATACTAATTAATGAAGGTGTTATTAGTAAAGATATAGATTAATATTATAAGTATTTTACACTTATCAGGATTTTATTTTATTATGTCCACTATTCTACCATGCCCAACAGTCTTATTATACTTCCAATAAAGCAAAAATTTCATTTTATTTTACTCCTTAATTGTCTCTCTTTAGGGGAAGAAGAAATGGAAACTACTGTGTTATTCAAGAAATATTAACTTTTGAATCCCAATAACATAAGCTTGATTAATCTAAAATATCACCAAAGTTTTGTATTTTGTTAATGATATTAATATACATATATATGCATGTGTATGTGTATGTGTGTGAGTGTATATATATATATGTATATATATATATACATATATATATACATATATATATATATATATATACATTTATAGATGGGTGTTCCTCATGAGTTTTTGTAGTCTCTAGTAGAATGCTCCATGCTATCCAAGGGAACTGACCTTGATCCTCTGATATTTAAACATTTTTATCAATGATTTCATTCATGAAATCCATTACATTCATGAAATTATTTTCAAATTTATAGATGATATTAATGTACGTCAGATAGCTAATACATTGAATGTCAGGGTCAAGATTTTATACAATTTAAATCACCTAGAGTAATGTACTGAATTTAAGATGAAATTATGTGTTTATAAACAAACTCATTTACTTGAGTTAATGGGGGGAAATGCACAAATACAGAATATGGAAAGAATTTAGTCTCAGGAATAAACACCAACAGTATTAGTATTTATGTGTATGGAAAAATGGGTGTTTTAATGGATTGAAAATTTAATATGAATTAAAATATGCGATAAGGCAGGCAATAAAATATATTTAGTTGATCTTTAGATTTAGATTCATACCATCCAGTCTCAGGAAAATTTTTGTTCCACTTTTTAGAGTTTTGAACATATTAAGCATTTCTAAGTATTACACTTTATGGAAGTTATTGACAAATGGTAACATATTGAAAAGGAGGATCATGAGTATGGCTATGAAACTATACATCAGTCATGATTAATATCAATTAGAAATGAATACATGTGATAGGACAACTGTATTAGACTGTCTATGGACTATATTATCCCTTTCCAGAGGAAGAAAGACAAAACAAAACAAAACACACACACACACACACACACACACACACACACACACAAACACAAAAAACCTTTCAGAATCTGATGAACACTTTATAAAAATTACCCTTAATGTATCTCTTTCCACTAATCTTAATTCCTCATATTGAAATTTACTAATTTTTACACATGTTTATCAAAAGATAACATGACTGTATGCCACTGAGGGGAGCAGGGTGGGAAGAAAGTGTGGAAGGAAATTTTGTAACTTAAAAATATACATATGCATATGGATGAAAATAAAAAAGAATTATAATTTAAAAAAAGAAATGAATACATGTGGGCATCACATAAATTTATACAATCATAAATTGATATGATCTATATTGTATTTTGTTAATATTCCCCAGTTACATTTTAATCCAGTTCATACATAAGACCACCTGTAGCAAATTGATACCATCAATCATTCAGTCAGTCAATCAACTAACAATTATTCAATTATTTAAAAGGTGCTGTGATAGGTATTTTGGATAGAAGTACTTATAAGGGAACTAGCATTCTAATGTGGGAAAAAGCAGTTTGTTTAAAAAAAAACATACAGAATAATTGTGAGAGTAATAAATATATGTAAAGTAGCTAGGTACAATATAATTTAGGATACCAGCATTAATAAGGGAGATCGGGTAGAATAGGCTAAGATATTTCATATAAAAGATATTTCATGTAGCTTTTGCAATGGTGAGGAAAGGGGAAAGTGAGGGGGATTGAGGGAGCTTTCATTATCTTTGCAAATGGCTCAGAGAGGAAACAGCATACACCCTCAATAGGATATAGACATCTCGAAGAAAAAGGAGAGAAGGGGAACAGAGGGAGGGGAGGGGAGATGTGGGTGACAGAGGAGAGGGTAGATCATAGGACAGTATAGTCATATAGAACATAATTTCTTTTTAACTTTTTGCAAGGTAGTGGGATTGGGTGGCCTGTTTAGGACCATGGGGCCAGGTGGTTGCTGGGTCTCTGGGGTTGGATGTGGACTTGGGACCTCTTGGCTCCATAGCTGGTGCTCTGTCTACTGTGTCACTGGGTTGCCCCACAGGATATTTTTGAAGAGGGACACAGTGAAAGGAAAGAGAAAATATAATAGATGGTAGTGGGGAGGAATGGATGGAGGGAATTACAATCAGCAACAGCAACTGTGAAAAAATATGGAAATAACTTCTCTGATGGACTTATGATAAAGAATGTGATCCACCAGAGACAGAGCTGATGAAATCAGAACACAGAGTGAAACACATTTTTTCTCTTTCTTTTATTTTTTTCTCATGAGGCTTTATAGTTTTGTGGGGGGAAGGGGTATTATGTTTACTCTTATACAAGAATATTTTAGTAATATGTAAATAAATTAAAGAAATATTTTTTAAAAATATAAGGGAGATCAGAAAAAGGTCATATACAGATCTTGAATACATAATGGGTAAAAGGTAGAAACTCTTTGAGAGGGAGGTGAAAGGGACATTTCAGTTATAGTGGATAGTGCAAAATAAAAAGGATAAGAGAAGAAACCATAAAAGTATTATTTGATGGTTCTAGAGATTTTTAAATTGTAAATCAGAAGACTTTGATGGAGAACATAGAAAAGAACTGGGACCTAAAAGTCAGATCCATTTTAGCTGGATATAGGGGGAAATTTCCCAACAATTAAATCCATGATAGAAAAGGAATGGGCATTTTCTTTACAGGACTCTGTAAGTGTGGATATCACATGTGTGTATGTATGTATAAATGTATATAAACATATAAACACATTTATTTATATAGACAAAATAACTTAAAGCCATTTGTAAATGTTACCTAAACTATGGATATTTTAAGCATTGGGAGTGATTTATGAAGAGATCATATTGCAAAATAGAGGAAAGGGTACTTTAACCTTCAAGAGAACAGACCATAGCCTTACTAATAATTAATCATATGTCAAAATTCAAGTCACTTAATCTGAATCTGTTTTCTCATCTGTTGAAAGGGTGTACTAGTTCCTGTCCTATGAACTCACAAAGAGGTCACAAAGGACCAAATATAACATATCAAATATAACATATTATACATGCAATAACAATAACATTTTAAAAAATATGTGAAAATAATTTATTTTTATCATCAAAATGACTATATATTAGGGTAATCAGGAAAAAATTAAGAACATTTGACAATAACGTGACAATTAAAATTGGAAGAAACAAAGATCAATGGAATTGCTGGAAGTGCCACATACAATGATTCCAAGGAATGAACGAGTTGAGTTTGCAGAAAAACAGCAAAAGGAACTCTCTGTAATCTTAATAAGAGGAATAGTAGTCATGAAATAAGTGGTACTGTGATTTAGTGATTGGAATATTGGACTTAAATTCAGGAAATTTTGAGTTCTAATTATGCATTTCCTAGTCATGCAGTTTTGCTGTTATAATTGATTGTGTATCTAGAATGAGGTTTAGAATCAAGATATTAAACCAGATGACCACTATCTATTGCTGGTGATTGATTAAGCACCAAATGCTATTATCAGAAGGAACTTAGAAAAAGAAAATGACAGATGGGATAAAATTATAGTTAAGAAACCAAAAGTTTTAGATTTGTATATGATTTGTTTTGTAGAACCATAGATTTAGAGCAAGAATGAACTGTAGTCATTGAGTCTAACCTTTTTATTTTATTTGAATAGAAGAGACACAGACAGGTTAAATTGCCTTATCCACTATACAATTCTTATTTTTATCATTGCTATTGAAAGAAGATATATGCTTTGAAATAGAGAGAGAAGTATATGAAATGAAAAGCTGAATAAAAATAATTGTCTGAGAAAAGTTTTGAACTTCTCTACTATAGTTAAGGGCATCTTAAAAAGAATGGGGATAGTTTGCATTTATGTAGCCATAGGTTTTCATGTGGATGTCTATATATGCATATACATATATAGGCATATATGATATATACATATTTATACATATATACACATGTACATATATATATATATCCATTGCATATATTTATTTTTTTATGTTTTTGCAAGGCAAATGGGGTTAAGTGGCTTGCCCAAGGCCACACAGCTAGGTAATTATTAAATATTTGAGGACGGATTTGAACCCAAGTACTCCTGACTCCAGGGCCGGTGCTTTATCCACTGCACCAACTAACCACCCCCCATTGCATATATTTCTATGTTGTTTTATCTAATCAATTAAATGTACAGCTCTGACAATACAAAAAATTAGGATATGAGTTAAAATAATCCTCAGAAATCATAAATTCCAACCTCATCATTTTACAGATGACAAAACTGAAATTCAGAGGAGTTAAGATGACTTACCTGAGAACACAATTAAAGTAAATTTCTTAAATAAGATTTAAAATTATGGCTGTTTGGATCTAAATCCTGCACTCATTATGCTATCTCCCAGCATAACACTAACATGGAATGATAAAAAGAATTTTTCACAATCATTAGTCAAGGATGATGCACAATTGTGATATTTTTCATATGTTTATATCCAAATTACTGAGTGGATCAAGAGATAAATAATCAAAATGAAGTTTACATTAAAGAAAGTTAAAACAATGACCCTGTATATAATTCCTAGGATGCACACAAAGCAGGTCCTAGAGAAAAATATTTTTTCCATTATAAACACATTCGAATGAAAGAGAGAAATATATAACCAACAGAGGAAATGCTCAACTAAAATACCTTAAAATAGTTACAAGTAATATTCTCTGAACAATAAAAATGTGCATTCACTTTGATCCAGCAATGCTGGGTCTGTACCCTGAGGAGATCATGAAAAAGGGTAAAAACATGACTTGTACAAAAATATTCATAGCATCCCTGTTTGTGGTGGCAAAGAATTAGAAATTGAGTGAATGTTCATCAATTGGAGAATAGCTGAACAAATTGTAGGATATGTGCATTTTATGGAACACTACTTTTCTATTAGAAACCAGGAGAAATGAAAATTCAGAGAAGCCTGGAAGGATTTGTGTGAACTGACACTTAGTGAGATGTGCACAACCAGAAGAGCATTGTAGATCATAACAGCAACATGGGGTTGATGATCAATCTTAATGGCCTTGCTCATTTCATCTGTGCAACAAACAGGGACAATTTTAGGGTATCTGTGATGGAGAATACCATGTGAACCCAGAGAAAAATTATGAACTTTGAACAGAGACCAAAGACTATTACCTTTAATTTTTAAAAAATCTCATTATGTAATCTTGCTATCTCTTATATTTTGTTTTGTTTTGTTTTCTTAATGGTATGATTTCTCCCTCAACACATTCAATTTTGATCAATCTACAGCATAGAAACAATGTAAAGACTATTATACTGCTTTTTGTGTAGGGGTGGGGGAGGGAAGTGAGAATAGGGGAAAATTTGTAAAATTCAAAAATAAATAAATAACTTAGAAAAAGAACAAGAAAGCAAAGATTCAGGCAGCTAAGAGATGTTATATAGAATGTATACAAATCTTGGCATTCGAAGAGAGCTATTCTACAAGGTAACAATCCATAAATAAGAGAAACCTCACAGTAATTGGAGCAGGGTACCCTTACCATAATTGGTCACTGAATCTACCTCTCCTACTGCATGACAAGCTGCCCGGTGTGATAAGCAACTGGTGATTATTTTCAAATACAGGATCTAAACAGAAAAGATTTGGAGTAGGCATAATAGTTCATAGAACATACAAAGTCTGCAGTGTTTTATTTTCTTAATTAATGCCTGACCATTCTTCCTATGAGTAGGCAAAGAACTAGAGAAAATGCATACTCTTTTCAGTTGCTGTTTGACTCAAGCTTCCAGAAGAAACATCAGAATCTCTGAACATGAAATAATTCACAATAAGGGAGTGAGTCTTTGTATGTTCTATGAACTATTATGCCTACTCCAAATCTTTTCTGTTTAGATCCTGTATTTGAAAACAATCACCAGTTGCTTATCACACCGGGCAGCTTGTCATGCAGTAGGAGAGGTAGATTCAGTGACCAATTATGGTAAGGGTACCCTGCTCCAATTACTGTGAGGTTTCTCTTATTTATGGATTGTTACCTTGTAGAATGACTCTATAGTTATGCATATCTCGCCACTTCCTATTACATATTATCACTCACACTCCTTCCCCCAAGTCCCTAAGCTACATACATAGGAGAAAGGTGTAAGCACTATAGATAAAGCGAGACTTGTACACTACCTATACCAAAAAAAAAAAGAGTAAAAAAGGACTTGGCCTAGAGTAATCATTGTGGGAGTGAAAGGGAGGACCTGAAAGACATTAAACAGAAATAATTAATAAAGATTAATGAAGTATTAACTTTTAGCAGTTATTTAGTCATTTTTCATTCGTGTCCAACTTCTCATGAATTCATTTAGATTTGTCTTGGCAAAAGTATTGAAATGGTTTGTGATGTCCTTCTCTACCTCATTTTACTGATGAGAACTTTTAATAGTACTTAAAGGTTAATATAAAAATATGAAATCATATATAATATATAAGTATGAAGTGTTACCTTTAAACTGCAATGAAAGATAAGCAAGATATAATACTAAATAAAATGCTACATATTCATTAAATAGAAATATGAATAACACAATATCAGATTCAGTAATGTGATCAAATTCAGAAATCATGACAAATTATATTGCTTATATAAGGAAGAATTTCCCAAGTATTTATGGGTATTGTTTAGAATTTTAAGATTAGGTATGGTATTGAGAAAGCAACTTAAAATAAATGATTGCACAATTAGGAAGAGGAGTAAAAAAGAAGCCAGGAATTTTCCTGACCTCTTCCTACTTTCAATTGGACACATTGCTAACTTTAGATTCTAAACAGATTTTGGAGTGACAGAACCCACAAAAGGATGGAGTAAAACAAGTTTCCATCTCAGGATACCTTTGAATGACATCAAGAAAGGTCTATCTCTCTTGGGTAAAGGGGGTGCATCAGCACAGATAAGGCAAGGAAGGGAGAAGCTAATGAAAGGCTCTTACCTACAGCATAGATCAGCAATGAAAACTCCTTGATACTGGCTCAGTAGACCAGTAGTACAATAGGCCACATATAAAACCTTCAACTGCAGCACAGAAGGTCTGTTGTGAGTTTAAGAATGTCAGAGCAGCAGGAAGGAGTAGATCAAGCAACCCCATTGAAAAATAAATCAAAAGCATCCAAAATCACAATGACCACTAACCCTAGTAGAAGATTGGGGCTATGGTCCCTGTGCCTCAAAAGCAGAGCTCAACTTTTAAGAAGTTATCATAAACATCCCTAACCATACAAATTTATCTAGTGACAGGTAAAATAAAAATACAAACTCAGAAGAAAACCCTGGTCAAATGACTATTTATGAAGCCTCAAAGAAGAATATGAATTGTTCTCAAGTCAAAAATATTCTCTTGGAGGAGATAAAAAATATTTTACAAATCAAGTAAGAGAAGTAGAAGAAAAACTAGAAAAGAAATGAGAGCAATGAAGGAGAATTATGAAACCATAACAGCTTAGAAAAGGAAGCACATATAAACAAAATGGAGGGAAATGCAAAGTTAGTTATATCTGTGAATGTAAATGTGATGAACTCTCCTAAAAAATGGAGGTGGTTATAGTATAGTGAATTAAAGCCCAGGATACTTCAATATGTTTATTACAAGAACACATTTGAAGCAGAGACATACATACAGTGTAATGGTAAAAAGTTGAAGCAGAATATATTATGATTCAGCTGAAGAAAAGAAATTAAAGGAGGCAACAATACTGATCTAAGATAAAGCAAAGGCAAAAATAGAATTGGCTAATGGAAAAAATTTCACTGAAGAAAACAAAATCTTTAAAAGTAGAATTGGTCAAATAGAAATGGAGATACGAAAGGTAACTGAAGAAAATTTAACTTGAATTGGGTCAGTGAAAGCAAATTACTCTAAAGAAATCAGGAATCTGTCAAACAAAATCAAAAGACCTAAAATTAGAAGATGTCACTTTTGTCCCAGATGGCGGAAAAAAGACAGGCACTATGGTAAGTTGTTCTGGTTTCCCCTCAAAAATAACAAGAAAGAAACTTCTTAATAGATACCCAATCAACAAAACCCAGAAAGAGAAGCTAAAAGAACACCTACCCAAAAGGTCTAATCTCAATGGACTGTGGGTGAACCAGGAGCAGAGAGTGGAGAGCCAACAAGGACAGGGTGAAGCCGGAGGATTGGTCTTAGCCATGGAGTCTTTGGAGAATGACAGGTCCAAGGACTAACTTTAGCCATGGGATCTTTGGCTGGGGGAGTGGAGGTCTAGTGAGTCCCAGCTGGGCTGGAGATGCAGAGCATGGTTATACATCAACCGGTGGCCTGGGGGACCCTGAACTCCAAATTTTTAATGCAACCCTCTTCCTAGAACAAACAGTAACCACCCCTCCACCCCCTCAGTCTCCGATGTAGGCTGCAGAACTCCCTCAGCAGAAAGGGAGATTAACAACCTCCCTCAGGGCCCAGCCCACATTGTTCAAGGAAAATTCAGAACATGCTGCCATCCCTCACTCCCTTCAGGTCTAAGGAGAGAGCATCATACACTCCAGAGAAAGTAAATAGAACCTCTTACTGGTTGGCCCACTTGCAGTTACTAAGTCAAGTGAACAAAGCCTCTAGAGTTTTCAAAAGCAAACCTGTGAGAGCCAACCCCTCTTCCAACACCTAGGAAAATGAAGAAAAGCCATTGAAATGAGAGCCCATTGAAAAACACATAGAAAACAAAGATCCAAAACCCAGAGAGATCTAGAACTTCTGAGGAGAATATGTATTGATCTCCAGCCCAGAAAGACTTCCTTGAAGAAATAAAGAAAGTGTTTAAACTTCAACTGGAAAAACTGAGAAAAGAAACTTAAGAGAAAATGACACCTTGCAAGAGAAAATTAACCTCTCACAACAACAACAACAACAACAACAAAAAATCCTTGGAAAATACAATTGGACAAATTCGCTCAGATCCGCAATTGTGCAAATGTAAAAGGAAAACAATTGTTTCAAATCCTTGATTGGGAAAATGCAAAAAGAAAATAATTCTCTCAAAACTACACTTGGGAAAATGAAAAACTCATTCAAAAATAGAACTGACCAATTGGAAAAGGAGTTGAAAAAGGTAAATGAAGAAAATTCTTCTCTAAAAAAAATGGAAACTGTGGAAACTAATGGCTTCATGAGACAACAAGATTCTGTTAAAAAAAAACAAAAGATAGAAAAAATAGAAGAAAATGTAAAATGCCTCATCAGCAAAACCACTGACCTTGAGAAAAGGTCCAGGAGAGATAACCTAGGAATTATGGGTATTCCTGAAAACATTGAAGAGGAAAAAAGCCTGGACTTAATATTGCAAGATTTAGTGATGGAAATTGCCTTGATATGATGCAATCAGAGAGTAAAGTAGTTATTGAAAGAATACATTGATTCCTCTGGAAAGGGATCATAAAATGAAAACACCAAGGAATATTGTGGCCAAATTCAATATTTGTCAGATAAAAGAGAAAATCCTGCAAGCATCCAGAAAGAAAGAATTTAGATACCAAGGAGCCACAGTAAAGATTACTCAGAACCTGGCTGCATCAACATTAAGAGTTAAAAGGGCCTGAAACGATATATTCCAAAGAGCAAGGGAGCTTGGAATGCAGCCAAAAATCCACTATCCAGAAAAATGGAGTCTTCTGTTCCAGGAGAAAAGATGGACATTTGATGAAATGTGAGACTTCCAACATTTTTTGATGAAAAGACCAGAGCTAAATAGAAAATCTGGACATAAAACAAGAAACTCAAGGGACACATGAAAAGGTTAAAAGAAAAGTAATTAAAAAATCTGCTATCCAATAAAATGAAACTGGCTATATCCCTACCTGGGAGAAAGACTCTAATAACTCTTGAGAATTATAACTTTATTAGAGAGAATATCGTTAGCCAGAAGTGATGAACAGTCATGAGTTTTCTGTGACTAAGATAGAATGATTTAAAACAATACCTCCTTAAAAGGTCAGTAAGGATACAAAAGGATGGAGGAGACTGAATGGGGTAAATCTCATTAAATTACGAGATACAAAGGACCTATTGCAATAGAGGGAAAGACCAGATAAAGTGAAAACTGCCTGAAACTTACGGTCATCAGATTTGACTTAAAGTTAACATACATACACACAGTTAAGTTAAGAATCTTAAATTACCTTTCAAATATTAAAAGGGGGAAAGGGCAGGGGGGAGGAAAGGGGGAAATAACAGAAATAAGTGAAGGAAGAAGGGGCAAAGGGCAGAAAGAAATGGGAGGGATTGGATACAGGAGGGCAAATACACTGAAGGTGGCAGTATTAAAAACAAATTACTGGAGAAAAATGGATAAAGAGAAGAACTGGGAAAAATACAAACAGAGGGAAGATAGCATGGAGGCCAATAAAATGTTAGAAACTAAATCTTTGAATATAAATGGGTTGAACTCTCCCTTAAAATATAAGTGGATAGCAGAGTGAAATAAAAATCATAATCCTACAATATGCTGCTCACAAGAAACTCATTTGAAGCACATACATGAATATAGAGTAAAGGTAAAAGTCTGGAGTAAAATATATTTGGCATCATTTGAAGTGGAAAAAGCAGGGGTAGCAATCCTTGTCTCAGACAAAGCAGCTGCAAAAATAGATAGTGTTAAAAGAGATAAAGAAGGAAAGAATTTCCTCCTAAAAGGTACCATAAGCAATAAAGTAATTTCAATTCTGAATATGTATGCTACCCAATGGTATAGCATCCATATTCTTAGAGGAGTAGTTTAAAGAGCTACAGGAAGACATAGACAGCAAAACTCTATTAGTGGGAAACATCAACCTCCCACTCTCTGACTTAAATAAATCTAATAAAAAAAATAAGCAAGAAGGAAGTTAAGGAGGTAAGTAGACTGTTAAAAAAACTTAGATATTATAGACTCATGGAGGAAATTGAAAAGGGATAGAAAGGAATATACTTTTTTTCCTGCAGTACATGGTACTTACACAAAAATTGACCATGTACTAGGGCATAAAAACGTAATGATAAATTACAGATCAACAGAAAGAGTGAATACATCTTTCTCATAGTGTAATGCAATAAAAATCATATATAATATTGATCCAGGGAGATATAGGACCAAAACTAATTGGAAATTAAATAAACTCATTTTAAAAATTGAATGGATCAAACTACAAATTACAGAAAGAATTAATTTTTTTCATCCTAGATTATGACAATAACAAAACAACATACCAAAACCTATGGGAATCACTCAAGGTGGCTATTAGGGGATTCATAATATCTTTAAATATTAGATGAATAAGTTAGAGAAAGAGGAAACCAATGGAAAAAATATGCAACTAAAAAAATTCAAGAAAGAACAAATTAAAACCCCAATTAAATACCAAATTAGAAATTCTAAAAATTAAAGGAGAAATTAATAAAAATTGAAATCAAGAAAACTACTGAACTAATAAATAAAACCAAGAGACAGTTTTATGAAGAAACCAAAAACATTGATAAACCTCTAGTAAATTTCATTTAAAAAAGAAAGAAGAAAACCAAATTGCTAGTATCATAAATGAAAACAGTGAATTCACCACCAATGAGGAATAAATTCAAGTAATAATTCAGAATTCTTTTGCCCAACACTAGGTCAATAAATTTGACAATCTAATTGAAATGGATGAATATTTACAAAAAGATAAGTTGCCCAGGTTAAATAAAGAGGAAATTAAATACCTAAACAACATTATCTCAGAAAAGGAAATTCAAGAAGCCATTATTGAACTCCTTAAGCAAAAATCTCCAAATCCGGATATATACAAAGTGAATTCTATCAAACATTTAAGAAACAATTGGTTCCAATTCTATAGAAACTCTTTGGAAAAATAGGTGAAGATGGAACTCTGCCTACCTTTTATTATGAAAACAATATGGTGCTAATACCTAAAACAGGAAGAGTTAAAAACAGGAAAAGAAAATTATAGGCCTATCTCACTGAAGAATATAGATGCAAAAATATTAAATAAAATCTTAGCAAAATGATTGCAACCAGTTAGGACTAAGATAAAACACTATGACCAAGTAGGATTTATCCCAGGAATTCAGAGTTGGTTCAATATTAGGAAAACTGTTAGTATAATTAATTATATCAATAACAAACCTATCAGAAATCACATCATTATATCAGTAGAAGCTGAAAAAGCTTTTGACAAAATACAGTCCCTATTCCTATTAAAAACACTAGAGAGTGTTGGAATAAATGGATTGTTCCTTAGAATAATAAGCAGTATTTATCTGAAACAAGCAACAGGCATTATATGCAACAGGGGTAGGGTAGGTGCATTCCCAATAAGATCAGGGGTGAAATAAGGACCCATTATCACCACTACCATTCAATATTGTATTAGAAATGTTATCTTGGGGGGTGGCCAGGTGTCATAGTGGAAAAAGCATCAGCCTTCAAGTCAGGAGTATCTGGGTTCAAATTTGGTCTCAGACACTTAATAATTACCTAGCTCTGTGGCCTTAGGCAAGCCACTTAACCCCATTGCCTTGCAAAATCCTAAAAAAAATGTTATCTTGGGGCAGCTGGCTATGCTGAGTGAGATGGATGAGCAGAAGCAGAAAAACATTGTATACCCTAACAGCAACATGTGAGTGATGATCAAACTTAAGGCACTTGCCCATTCCATTAGTTCAACAATCAGGCACAATTTGGAGATATCTGGGATGGAGAATACCATCTGCATCCAGAGAAAGAATAATGGAGTTTTAAAAAAACAACAAAGACTATTACCGTTAAGTTAAAAAAAAATTATCTTATTATGCAACTTTGTTATCTCATACTTTATTTCTTTTCCTTAAGGATTTGATTTCTCTCTCATCACATTCAACTTAGATCAATGTATACCATCGAAACAATTTAAAGACTACTAGACTGCCTTATAGGGGGGTGGAAGGAGGGAAGCAAGATTAGGGGAAAATATATAACTTAAAATAAATACAATCTTTCTTAAAAAAAGATATTCCATATAAAAGATATTTTATGTAGCTTTTGCAATGGTATGGAAGGGGGGAAGTTGAGGGGGAATTAAGGAGCCTTCATTCTCATCAGAAATGGTTCAGAGAGGAAACAACCTACACACTCACTAGGATATAGACATCTAGAAGAAAAAAGAGGGAAGGGGGGCAGGGGGAGAGAAGAGGTGACGTGATTGATAGAGGAGAGGGTAGGTAGATCATAGGAGAGGATTATCAGATATAATACATTTTCTTTTTTTTACTTTTTGCAAGGTGGTGGGATTGGGTGGCCTTTACAGGATCATGGGCCCAGGAGGCTACTGGTGTGCAATGTAGGCTTGGGGCTGCTTGGGTCCAGGGCTGGTTCTCTGTCTGCTGAGTCATTTGTCTGCCCCATAGCACATTTTTGAAGAGGGGCAGAGTGAAAGGAGAGAGAAAACATAATAGATGATAGTGGAGAGGAATGGATGGAGGGAATTACAATCAGCAACAGCAACTGTGAAAAAATATGGAAATAACTTCTATGATGGACTTAGATAAAGGATGTGATCAGTCTGAGACAGTTGATAGTTTCAGAACACAAACTGTAACACATTTTTTCACTTTCACTTTATTTCTCATGAAATTTTATATATTTGTGGAGGAGGGTATTATGTTTACTCTTAAACAAGAATATTTTAATAATGTGTAAATAAATTAAAGAATATTTTTTAAAAATTTTAAAAGGAAATGAGAAAGGGAAAGGAGCTCAGAAATATGTACTAAATGGGGGGGGCTGCTTGCTTGAATGCATGATGGGATAAGCAGAACTGGTAGGTGCTAATTTATATTTGAATTTGATTTGAAATTTTTTTCAAAGCAATGGGGTTAAGTGACTTGCCCAAGGCCACACAGCTAGGTAATTATTAAGTGTCTAAGGTCAGATTTGAACTCACGTACTCCTGACTCCAGGGATGGTGCTCTATTCACTGCTCCACCTTTGACTTGAAATTTTGTCTTCAAAGGGGAACAGTGCTAAAATAAAATTGGAAGAGTCGAATGGAAAAAAGAAACAAACAAATTAAAAAAAAGACACCATTTTCAATATGAGCATTCCAGAGAGAGGACTATTGAAGTCTGCAAAATTTTCCTTAAGGATCAAATAATTTATTCCCTCTCTCTTAGAGTTCCATAGAATTTGGGGAAAACAATTGTCTTTAAAAAGTAACCAAAATTATATTTAAATAGCTCTACATGGGATATCAAATTTTTTCTAGCCAGAAACGTTTACAGTATTATTTGTTCAGGAATTGTTAGGCAAAGTTAAGTCAAAAGAATATAGTTACCATTTCATTATCAGTATTGCAAAGCCTTCTCCTAGTGACAGGTATAACTCAGTTTAAATGTACCTGTGTAATTTTTCCTTTCAACTCTGACAGACACAAGGTCTGTCTCAAAGCAATTAAAAAGAGAATACAATCAAACAATTCAATGGTATCATCAATTTCCAGTTCTTTTGGCTAATGCAATTAATATCTTCAAATAATGAGAAAGCAAAACTTATATAATGTCTTCTTCTATCCCATTACATTTTTCATTAACAACATTTATGTATATTTTAGAGCAATGTTTGTTGACCTAAAGGGTCTTTAATTAATTTTTTTTAGTTTTTTGCAAGGCAGTGGGGTTAAGTGGCTTGCTCAAGGCCACACAGCTAGGTAATTATTAAGTGTCTGAGGCCAGATTTGAACTCAGATACTCCTGACTCCAGGGCCAGTGATGCATCCACTGCACCACTAAGTTGCCACTGTATCTTTAATTTTTAAAGCTTATTTTTTAAAACTCTTCTTCCTGCAAATAATACATAGTGATATATATTTTAAAAGATTAAACCAAATTAAAATCAAGGTTTTTGACCATTAATTTTTACAAATTTAATGACAATCACTGAAACTATAAGCACTGCCTTGGGAAATGAAAAACAGACTACACAATCATAAATCTCTGCTAAGGTCAGTTTTGCATTATAGACACTTAGGTATCTTCTCTCCATTTAACACATAGAAACACAGTTCATACCCAGTAAGTTAGTCAAGCATTCATTTTATTTTTTAAGCAAGTTATTCATTTTTCCAACAACATGCGGGAATAGTTTTCAAAAATCATTTTGCAAGGTGCTGACAGAACACAATGTGACAGAAAACAATCTAATGAAAGTTGTACATATATAACTATGTTAAACACAAATCAATATTAATCATGGTGTGAAAGAAGAATCAATTCAAAGTGAGGAAAAATATTAGAGAGAAAAAAACATAATTAACAATTTTTAAAAATTGAAGATGGGGGGCTGGTAGGTTGCACAGTGGATAGAACACTGAGTATCTTGGAGTCAGGAGGATGAGAATTAAAATCTTACCTCAGACACTTGACTTGCACTACCTGTATGTTCTTACATTAGCACCAAACATTACTTAATCTTGATTACCTCACATGCAGAGCCATTTATATGTGGCCTCTGGACCCAGATGCTTCTAGAAGAGAAAGTGAGGCTGGTGAGTTAGCACAGCATCCCCTCACTAAAACTCAAATTATGTGTTTGTCATGGCATCACCTCCCCTGATGCTATGGTCTTCTTTGAAAAATGAAAGACAACCATTATTATTTGGCCAGCTAGGTAGGCAGTGAATAGAGCACCAACCCTGGAGTCAGGAGGACCTGAGTTCAAATATGACCTCAGTTAATAATCACCTAAGTGTGTGGACTTGGGCAAGTCATTTAATCCCACTTCCTTTCAAAAACCAAAAAAAAATGAAGATAGCAAACTTTGATTTGTATTTAAACTTAACAGATTCCTTCCCAGTAATACAGATGCTATTTTCCATCATATGTCACTTGACTTGTTTTTGATTATGGTATTGCTGAAATGAACAAAGTCACCATAGTAGATCATCACATCATGTTGCTCTTAGTGTATATAATGTCCTTCAACTCAACTTACTTCACTCAGCATCAGTTCAGGCAAGTCTATTCAGGTTATTTGGAAGTCCAGGTCCTCATGATTTTTATAGAACAATAGTGTTCTATCATATTCATTTTCCATAATTTGCCCAATTGATGGGCATCCCCTCAATTTCCAATTCTTTGTCACTACATAAAAAACTGTTAGGAACATTTTTATATGAGGTTTTTCTTTTTCATTTTTTGGTTATCTCTTTGGAATCCAGATCTAGGAGTGGTATTACTGGATCAAAGGGTATAGACAGTTTTATTGTCCATTGAGCATAATTCCAAAGAAAATTTTGGATCATTTCACAACACCATCAAGGTGTTAGCATTCCAATTTTCCCCCATCTTCTCCAATACTGATAATTTCATTTTTGCTCATATTACCAAATCTGATGGGTATGCGATTGTACCTCAAAATTGTTTGAATTTTCATTTTCTCTAATCAATAATTATTTAGAACCTTTTTCATATGGCTATAGATTTAAATTCTTCAACTGAGAATTGCTTTTTCAAGTCCTTTGATCATTTACAAATTGGCAAATAACTTGTATTCTTATAAATTTGACTCCTTTCTATATATTTTAAAAATAAGTCCTTTGTTAGAAACATTACTTTTAAAGATTGTTTCCCAACTTAACACATCCTCTCATTGATTTTATTTGTGCAAAAACTTTTCAATTTAGGGGCAGCTAGGCGGCACAGTGGATAGAACACCGGCCCTGAAGTCAGCAGTACCTGAGTTCAAATCTGGCCTCAGACACATAATAATTACCTAGTTGTGTGGCCTTGGGCAAACCACTTAACCCCATTTGCCTTGCAAAAAAAAAAAACCTAAAAAAAACCTTTTCAATTTAATGTAATAAAAATGATCCCTTTTACATTTTAAAATGTCCTCTATCACTTCTTTGGTCATAAACTGCTCCCCTTTCCATAGATCTGACAGATATTCCTTGTTCCCTTAATTGACTTATAATATAACCATTTATGTCTAAATCCTATATTCATTTCAACCTTGTCTTTATATAGCACATGAGATGTTGGTCTAAGCCTAGTTTCTACATATTATTCTCCAAGGTTTCACAACAATTTTTATCAGATATTTAAAAAAAATATTTTTGAAGATGTGAGTATTGACTAAGTTTTTTTTTCTCACATTACTACAATAGACTTGCTGTAACAAACATAATCTCCTCCTTCCACAAAGACAGAGAAGCCACAAGAAAAATAAAGGGAGAGAGAAAAAATGTGCTTCAGGCAGTATTCAGATACCATCAATTCTATCTTTGGGATGGATCACATTCTTTATCATAAGTCCATTAAAGAAGTTGCTTCAATATTTTTCACACAGTTGCTATTGCTAGTTATTTCCCTCCATCCTGTTCCTCCACTATTTCATTTCTTTTTTTCTTTTTCTCCTTTCTCCCTGTACCTCCTCAAAAGTGTGTTGTAAATGACCACCCTCTCTCAAGATCTTCCCTCTCTTCTATCACCTACATTCCCCTCTTCTCCCCCTGCCCCCTTTCTCTCATCACTTTCCTTTCCTTTATGTTCCTTCTAGGATAAGATAGATTTATATTCCTCAATAATTATATATGTTATTTCTTCTCTGAGCCACTTCCAATGAGAATGACACTGTCCTCCCTTCCTCTCCAGTGCAAAAACGTTTTCTTGCCTCTTTTATATGAAATATCTTCATTCTACCTTTCCTTTCCCTTTCTGTCAGTACATTTCTTTCTCACTCATTAATTCTATATTTATATTATATTATACTTCATATTTAACTCCCTACTGTGCCTTGCCTATAAATGCTCCTTCTAACTTCCCAAATAAATAAGAAGGTTCATATGAGTTATCAGTATCATCTTCCAATGAAGGAATATAAGTAGCTAAACATCCTCAGATCTCTCTTAATTTGCCCCTCCCTCCTCTCTATGCTTCACTTGAGGCCTATACTTGAAGAACTTGAAGAACAAACTTTCTCTTCAGCTTAGGTCCTTTCACTAATTTCATTGAATTTCCACCTTTTCCCCTGTAAAAGTATATCCAGTTTTACTAGGTAGTTGACCGTCAGTTATAATCCAAACTATTTTGCCTCCCAGATTATACTATTCCAAGTCCTGTAGGATCTTGAGAAATACACAGCTAAATCCTATGTAGTCCTGACTGAATTTTCACAATTTGGAATCATTTCTTTCTGGCTGCTTGCAATGGTTTCTCCTTGGCTTGGGAGTTCTGGAGTCTGGCCATAATATTCTTGGATTTTTTTTTTTCATTTTAGGGTCTCTTTCAGGAGGTGATCAGTGAATTCCCCCAATTTCTATTTTATCCTCCGCTTCTAGTATATCAGGGCAATTTTCCTGGAGAATGTCTTCAAAATGAAATCTAGACTGTTTTTCTGGTCATATATTTCAGGTAGCCCAATAATTTTTAAATTATCTCTCCTGAATATGCTTCCAAAGGTAATTGTTTTTCCAATGAATATTTCACATTTTCTTTCCACTTTTTCATTCTTTTCATTTTATTTGTTTCTTGATTTTTCACAACTTCATCAGCTACCCTTAATTCCATTCTTCATTTGCAGGAATTATGTTCTTCAGAGAGTTTTTGTTTATCTTTTCCATGTAGTCAATTCTGCTTTCTAAACCATTCTTCTCTTCATTGACTTTTGCATTGCTTGTTGCATTTGACCTAAAGTGAATTTAAGATATTATTCTCTTTGTAATTTTTGGTATCTCCTTCACCAAGCTGCTCACTTAGTTTTTATGATTTTCTCATATCACTCTCATTTCTCTTCTCAATTTTCCTCTACCTCCTTTACTTGATTTTTGAAACATTTTTTGAGCTCTTCCATAGTCTGAGAAAAATTTTTCTTGGAGACTTTGGATCTATGACAGAAGTTTTGTTATCTTCAAAGTATGTACTTTGATTCTCCATAGGATGAAAGTAATTGTCTATAATCATATTTTTTAATCTTCTATTGTTTGCTTATTTTCTCAGTCTATGACTTGATTTTAACTCTTCGTTGAGGTGAGGCTTCCACAATGAAGGTTGCACTTTCCCAAGGTTTGAGATTTTGCTGCTGTTTTTTGAGGGACAACCCCCCCCAAGGAACTTCATTTCCTTAAAGGTCTTTTCAGAGGCTCAGACTGCTCTCCTGGACTGTCCCCTGTAACTATGGGGGGAAGGGTCTCTGTTCTGCTATAGCAGAATGGGGCCCCAGATTGTGACCTGGAACAGAGTTTGGGCAAAGCTACAGAGACCTGCCACAGGGACAGCAGAGAGTTCTTTGCAGTTTCCCTGTGTGCAGTGCCATCTATGGTCTGATTGCTCTGGAAGCAGGTGCTGGGTTGCTCCACAGGCCTATTTCTGGTTCCCAGGGCCAGAGTTGCTCTGAGACCAGCACTGGCCTAGACTCCATACTCACTCTAATGCAGCAGAGTTTTCCTGCTTAATTTCCAAGTTTTCCTTGGCAATTCTTGCACTGAGATGTCTGGAAACTGCCCCCACTGCCCCAGGTACTCTCAGGGATCTAAATGACATTTAGGCTATTCCTGGATTCCTGGAGACCATGTGCTCTAGTGTTGCAGCCCTTTTCAATCCTGGGAGAACAGATCCTTTCTGCAGATCTTTCAAGTTTCTTGGGTCAGAAAATTGTTTCACTCAGTTTATCTAGACGTTCTGCCACTGTAGAATTTGGTTAGAGTCATTATTCAAAGGCATTTGGAGTGGTTTGTAGGAGAGGTTTTGAAATTTCCTGCCTTGACTTCACTGTCTTGGCTGCAAAGAATGAATTCTTATCACAGAAGCTTAATCTTTGGATTTATCAAATTGCATTTACTACCATTTCTTTTGGACCTAATCTATTCCCTTCATCCATCCACTACTCTATTTCTTAGTCAGTACCAAACAGTTTTGATGACTTGTGCCTTAAAACATAATTTTTAGATCTCGTATTGGCTAGGTCACCTTTCCTATGCATTTTTTCATTAATTCCCTTGATAATTTTGACCTCTTGATCCTCCACATAAATAGCTACTATTTTCCCTATCTCCAAGCAAGTTTTGGTAGCTTCATTGTTATGGCCTTGAATAAGTATTTCAATTGAGCCAGAATTGTCATTTTTATTAAATGAGCTCATTAAACCCATCAGCAGTTGACATTTACCCAATTATTTAGATCTGATTTTATTTATGTGAAAAGTATCTTATAGTCATTTTCATATAGTTTCTGAGTTTGCCTGGGTAGGTAGACACCCCAATATTTTAATTTGTCTACAATTACTTTAGATGGAATTTCTCTTTCTATATCTTGCTGCCTTGTCTTGTTGGTAACAAAGAAATTCCGATGATTTATGTGGGTTTATTTTATATCCTGTAATTTTGCTAAAGTTGCTAATTGTTTCAAATAGCTTTTTTAGATTTTTTTCTAGGATTCTCTAAGAATTCCATCATATCATCTGCAAAGAGTGAGAGTTTTGTTTTTTTCTTTACTATAATTTATTTTTCAATATTGAGCAATTGTGATGATAATGGGCAAACTTATTTAATCTCTGATCTTATTGGGAATGTTTTTAGCTTATCTCCATTGCATACAATATTTGTTGATTGTTGTAGATAGATATTTGTTATCATTTTAAGGAATATTAAATTTGTTCCTATTCTCTCTAGTGTTTTTAATAGGAATGAGTGCTATATTTTGTCAAATCTTTTTCAGTTTCTCTTGAAAAAATCACGTTTTCAGTTAGATTTGTTATTGATATGGTTAATTATACTATAGATAGTTTTCCTAATTTTGAACCAATCCTGTAGTCCCTGGCTAAATCCTACTTCATCATAGTGTATTTCATTAATGATAACATTCTGTAATCACTTTGCTAATATCAAATTTAAATTTTTTTGCATCATTATTCATTAGGAAAATTGGTCTATAATTTTCTTTCTCTATTTTTGAATCTTCCTTGTTTAGCTGAACCATATTAGTGTCATAGAAGGAATTAGATTCACCCAGATTTTTCAAATAGTTTATATAGATTGGCCTTGATCTTTGAATGTTTGGGAAAATTCACTTGTGAATCCATCTAGACCTGGAGATTTCTTCAAAGGGAGTTCATTGATTTGCCCAATTTCTTTTGATGAGATGGAGTTTAGTATATAATTTCCCATTCATTTAACCTGGGCATATAAATTTTTGTTAATATTCATCTATTTATTTAGATTGTCAATTGTACTGGCACACATTATGTCAAAATAGCTCAAAATTATTACTTTAATTTCCTCCTCATTGGTTGTGAATTCATCTTTTCCAGTTTTGATAATGGCAATCTAATTTTTTTCTTTTTTTAAAACAAATTATCTATAGGCTTTTCCATTTTACCGATTTTTTTATAAAGCTAACTCTTAGTTTTATTCATTAGTTCAATATTTATCATACTTTCAATTTTTTTTATTTCTCCTTTAATTTTCAGAATTACTTATTTATAATTTAATTGGAGATATTTAATTTCTTCTTTCTCTTAATTGGAAATTTTTAAATTCTTCTTTCTCTAGCATTTTTAGTTGAAGCCCCACTTCATTGATCTCTACTTTCTCTTTTTTGTTCTTGTAAACACTTAGAGAAAAACAATTTAACCCTGAGATTTATGTTGTTTTGATATGTTGTTTCCTTGTTGTCACTGTCTTGGATGACATTATTGAATATTTCTATGTTTTATGACCAATTCATTTGTTAAAATTAGATTATTTAGTTTCCAATTAATTATAGATCTATCTCTGCATGGTCCTTTATTTCACATAATTTTTATTATATCATGATCTGAAAATATTCATTTAATATTTCTGCCTTTCTGAATCTGATTACAAGGTTTTTACATCCTAGTAACTAGCAAATCTTTCTGTGATAGTCATGTATTCCTTTCTATTCCCATTCAATTTTATTCAGAGATCTCTCATATCTAATTTTGTTAAACTATTAGCCTCCTTAACTTCTGTCTTGTTTTTTCATGGTTCATTTATCTATTTCTCTCAGAGGGAGGTTGAGCTTCACCACTGGTATAGTTTTGCTATCTATAAATTCCTATAATTCATTTAGCTTCACTTCTAAGAATTTGGATGGCATACCACTTTGTGCATACATGTTTGGTATTGAAAGTATTTCATTCTCTATGTTACCTTTTAGAAGGATGTAGTTTCCTTCCTTATACCTTTTAATGAGATCAATTTTTGCAATTGCCTTGTCTTAAGATAAGGATTGCTACTCCTGATCTTTCACTTCAGCCCTTTATCTTTACTCTGTATGTATCTCACTGCTTCAAATGTGTTTCTTGTAATAGCATATTGTGGGATTCTAGTTTTTAGTCAACTTTGCTATTTGCCTCATTTTATGAAACAGATTCACATTCGCAGTTATAATTACTCATTCTTTATTACCCTTCATACTATCTCCTTTCCATTTTTTCCTTTCACCCTATATGACCTTACCAATGTTTTGCCTCTGAATACTGCCTCCCTAAATCTTCTCCCCTTCCATCAGCCACTGTCCCTTTTATTCACTCTTTCTCTTTTCCCTTTCATCCTTCCCTCTCTTTTATCAGTCCTTCCTTCCCTTCTATCCTCTCACCCCTCCTAATGCCTGAAGAATAAGATAAATCTCTAAACTCAAATAAGTGTATGTCTTATCTCCTTTCTGAGTCGAATCCAATAAGAGTAAGATTCAAGCAGTTTTCACCCGCTCCCTACTTTACCTCTACAATAATAGATCATCTGTGCCTCTTCATGCCATTCTGTCTCCCTCTTCCTCACATCTCATTATTATTTACCCTTTTAGAAATATCTTAATCTTTTTCAATCATGCCATCAAAAAATAATTGATGTCCATACCTTAAGTCTAAGAATACTTCCTCTAATAGAGTTACAATTCTCAAGAGATGTGAGAATCTTCATGCCATATAGGAGTATAGCTAGTTTAATCTTATTGAATAACAGTTTTTTTTTTCTATTTCCCTGTTTACCTTTTCATATAACCCTTGAGTATCCTGTTTAAAGATCAAATTTTCTGTTAAGCTCTAATCATTTCAAACTTTCAGGAAAGTTTGAAAGTCCTCTATTTTGTTAAATTTCTATCTTTTCCTTTGAAAGCATAGGTTCAATTTTGCTGGATTGTTGACTCTTGGGTGCAGTACAAATTCCTTTGCACACTGGAATATCACATCTCAGGCCGTTTGATCTTTTAATTTTGATGCAGAGTAATCCTGACTTAGCTCCTTGGTATTTGGATTGCTTTTATTCTGGCTACTTGCAGGACTTTCTAGTAGATCAGAAAGTTCTGGTATTTTACTATAACATTTCTTGGCATTTTCATTTTGGAATCCCATTCAGGAATCCCTTTCATATTTTTCATTAACTATTTTGTGCTCTGATTCCAGGATATAAGGACAGTTTTCTTTGATAATTTCCTGAAGAATTCTATATAGGCTCTTCTGCATCTATTTTCCAGATAATTTATTTTACCAATGAGGTATTTTATATTTTCTTCTATTTTTTCTTTTTCTTCAAATTTTCTTGACTGATTCTTATTGTCTCATAAAGTCATTAATTTCCATTTGCAAAATTCAAATTTTTGTTGAATTATTTTCTTCATTTAGCTTTTGTAACTCCTTTTTCATTTGAACAATTCTGATTTTAAGTTATTTTCTCTTTCCATTTATATAATTCTATTTTTAAGTTGTTTTCTATATTGTTTTCCTTTTCCATTTGACCAACTGCTTTTATTTATTTTTTGAAGGGTGTGCTTTCTTCAGTCAATTTTTGGGCTTTCTTTTCTATGCTGTTGACTCTCTCTCTTTCTTGAATACCTTTCATTTCTTTTCCTAATTTTTCTAGCTAATTTTTAAAATCCTTTTTGAACTTTTCTAAGAGGACTTTTTGGGCTGGAGACCATATAATCCCTTCTGCTGCTTCACATAAATAACTTTTTCCACTGTCCACTTCTCAGATAATGTTATGTCATTCCTTGTTCCAATAGTAGTTTTCTATGGTCAGGGTGTTTTTCTCTTTTTCTTAGTTTTTAATCTAGTTGATAGTTTTAATGTTTCACTCAGTTCCTGGGCAATGGAGGTCACTGTTCCAATCATCTTGTGCAGGAACCTGCTCAGAAACTTTCCATTTAGGTTTGCTTTTCCCAGTCTAGTTGAGCTGACTACAAGGGCTTCTGGAGCTTGTAATTTGTTTTCTTTATTGTGCTTGAGATTCCCAGCTGACCTGTTCTGTTGCTGGCCTGATAAACTTGGGCCCTGGGGATTCAGTTGCTGAGCTGCACTGGTACTGAGAGTCTCCTGATTCATTCTTCCAAACCTGTCTAAGCAGGGCAATGTTTCCTGTGCACCTGAGTGAGATGGACCATTCTTGAAGTTCTTCCAAGATATCCTAAGCTGAAAAAATCCACTCTATCTTTTCTGTGGCTTCTATCATTCCACAATCAGTTTAGAGCCTAGATTAACACTGTTTTTGAGGGAAGCTCAGAAAAGCTCAGAGAAGATCCCAACTTCTCTATGCCATCTTGATAGTGTTTTTTATTGCAAGGTGGGTTTGATAATTTATTAGAAGTTAAATAGAAAGATTATTCGTTAGGAATGATTATTACATCATTCATTATAAAATGTTGCTTAATTGTAAAATGACATTTACCCAAGATGACATTTTACAATGAATAGAGTTCCTAGAGAAGGATATTGGCATGCTGTCAATATTATAACATATATAGCATATTTTTGGATATTTGTTTTATCAGCATAATCAGTTATTTAGGCTACTAAAAGATTTTTATATGTTTGCCTTAATGTTGTATTCTATTTTTTCATTTATTTTTTTTTACTCTATCCAATAATTTGGAGGATGATGCTTCTATTAATAAAACCTTATTTCTGTATCTTCTTTAAAACCCACATAAAGATTCTGCAGGAAAATACTGACTTTAACATGACATAAAATAATGTTAATTGAGTACATTGAATCTAGTTTTTTT
Organism: Macrotis lagotis; assembly: GCF_037893015.1. Taxonomy (NCBI): domain Eukaryota; kingdom Metazoa; phylum Chordata; class Mammalia; order Peramelemorphia; family Peramelidae; genus Macrotis; species Macrotis lagotis. The sequence goes on along the minus strand of NC_133666.1, from coordinate 568,134,044 downwards.
TACTAAAGTATATTTTTAGTGTGTCTTCTTTTCTAATGTGTTTTAGTGTGAAAATTCTATATTTTATGGAGGCACAGTAAGTGTATATATGATTCATTAAATTATCTCACTTGTTCTAGTCCTTTGAATACAAGCATATTTGGTAAACATGTAGCTACCATCCTTCATTAAATTGTTTAAGGGTGCCAAGAGGTCATTATCGGTCCAAGAAGATATCTATTTAACTCATGAACATGAGTAATTTACTCCAAAAAACTTTTTGCATCACTTTAACAACAAACAGATTAAATCTGAGTCATTTCTGATCTTTCTATTACAGCACTCAAGAATCTGTCAAGTTCTATATATGATATGACAAAATGTTTTCATTTGTGTTTGTTGTTTGTTAATGAAAATGTTGCTTATATTTGTTTGAATTAGAAATGCATTCAAGTATAGAATAAGGATAAAAGAAACCTCATGTGAGAGAACTGGTAAGAATCGGTGATTTTATTCCCAAATTAGAAACATTTCTTAGATATATAGGAGTGAGTGTAAACTGATTTCCCTCCCTTGCTTTCTAGGTAAAACCTGATTGGCTGAATTGTTATTTTAGGACTTGACCCAAGTACATTTGCTGAAGTGCATGCATGACTAGATATCATAAAGAATTTATACTGAGGTGTTAGGTGTGATTTGAGAATCCCATTAAAAGAAATAACCTTAATCATCCACAATAACACTGCATTCATTATTAATAGATTCAATCAGTAGTCTGAAATTGCATACATCTAATATTAATAAGTAGGGGAGATGAATTCATGGCATCATGACTGCCCTCCATCCCTCCACATACCTTACAGTGTTATTATTTACATGCTTCACAGTCAAAGAGCATTTCACAGAGCCAGAGTCAGAGGACTTGATTCTTCACGTTAGACTTCATTAAACTTATGTTTTACTCACAAAATTAACTTATCCATTATTAAGCCAGTTCACAAGAAAAGCAATAACTTTGGTTCCTCAAAGATTAGCTTTTTTATAAAACCAAATATTGTGCCACTTTTCTTTATTTTTAATGAGAAAGAAATTCTGGATTGTGTCCAAGAGTAAATACAGTTTTAAAATTATCTTTCTAGTTTCTTGTTCGATTAAAAAAAATTCTGAATACTTTCATCATTTAAATTGTGTGAAAATATATGTTTCAAAACTGATTAACTGAATTAAAATATATTATATATGATAGCAATTCTGGACTTGATAGACCATAAAACCAACCTCATAATGACAATAATATTAGTAATTTCCATGTCACCTTGAGAATAACAAAGTATTTTCCCCAAAGTTCAGTGAGGTAAATAGACATATGGATGTATCCCAGGTTTTTTGGTTTTGTTTATTTCTTGCAATTTAAAGGGGACTTGGGACAGTTAGATGGCACAGTACATAAAGTGATTGACCTGGAGTCAGGAAGACTCATCTCCTTGAGTTCAAATCTGACCTCAGATAATTACTAGTCATGTGATCCAAAAAAGTCACTTATTCCTGTTTGCCTCCATTTGCTCATCTGTAAAATGAGCTGGTGAAGGAAATGACAAACTACTCAAGTATCTTTGCCATGAAAATTCCAAATGGTTCTACAAAGAATTAGACACAACTGAAATATGACTGAATAAAAAAGCTAACATATTTTCAATATGCAACTAACTTAATTTCAGAATGTAATTCAAAAAGGTTTATAAACCTTAAGGAAATGCAAGAGTTAAGTTTTAATAGAGTTGAATGTTTGCACACAAACACACACACACACACACACACACACATACACACATTTAGGCTTGATGTTTGAAGTTATCATTGACTTTTCCTTCTCCAATCTGATATAATCAGATTTAAAGTCATAGATTGCAATTGTTAAGTTACTGACCTGTTAAACCAGTTTGCTTCAGTTCCCTCAACTATGAAATGGTGGTAAAAATAGCACCACCTTCAAGTGTGAGATACAACTATAAAGCACCTAGCATAGTATGGTAAATTCTGATGTTATTTTCTTATATAATAATTTTACATATTTTATCTTATTCAGTCCTTGCAAAAACCCTGAGAGGTAACTATAGCCCTCTCCCCCATTTGACAAATGAGAAAGCTGAAGCTGATAGAGGTTAAGTAATTTTCCCAGGACCACATGCCTGGAAAATGTCCAAAGTAGACTTTCAAGTCATCCTGAATTCAATTCTAATACTAGTCTACCATGCTACCTAGTTACTTCTATTACCCCTAAGAAGATGAAAGTCTTGTCCAAGAGTAAACCAAGTCATGTCAAAGGCAAGATTGGAATACAGGTCTTTTGACTGTACTATCATACTTGTCTTATAAATTATCTGATCTGACTCTAATAACCAGGTTTTAAAATGCTTATTATTTTAGGAATATCGCTTTTCTTGTTCTATTGAGGATCAATTAAGAATTTACTATAGTAAACCAGATGGGAGGTTATCAAGGCCTCAATTAGGATAGTGGACTTTTAGGGGGGTAATAGAAATGGTTGATACTGGAAATTCTTGGTCATTCATTAGGATGTATAACTTGAGGGACTATTAGGAACCATAGATGTTGCTGCGGTTGGGAAACTAGATGAATGAAAGAACAACGGTATCCCCAATAAGGAGGGAAGTTAGAAAGAGAAAGTAGTTTTATAGGAAAGATAAGAATTATATTTGAAATATTTAGAGATTCATAAACCTGAAACATGAAGTTCTGTAAGTCCAATATGAAGTTGTTGATGCAGACTGGAATTTAGGTCTTTCCAGCTTCAAGTTCAGTAAACTTTACCCTATATTATTCTTCCTCTCCAAACCATCCAATTAACTATGGGTCAGAGAAGAAGATTGATTACAATAGAGTTTCACAAATATGATCATCCATCCATAAAGTAGATTTTTTTAATATATTAGCCAGATATTGAAGGGTAGATAGTAATAGGGCATACAGAGTATATCAAAATTTAAAAAGAGAACAGAACAACAAGTAGAAATAAAGTTAAACTGGATGGATAGAGGTTAAGAACTAGGCTACTGGGGCGGCTAGGTGGCATAGTGGATAAAGCACCGGCCTTGGAGTCAGGAGTACCTGGGTTCAAATCCGGTCTCAGACACTTAATAATTACCTAGCTGTGTGGCCTTGGGCAAGCCACTTAACCCCATTTGCCTTGCAAAAATCAAAAAAAAAAAAAAAAGAACTAGGCTACACCATGAGGGTAGAAAGAACACATTCAAATGCAAATATTTACACAAATGGACATGAGATGAGTAAAGCCAAGAATCAGAGAGAGAGCCAGAGTACTATGGTTTCCATTTATCCATATTAGTGCATTTCCCATATGATTGAGATATTGTTGTGTTGTTAAGTGTCATACCTGGAATCAGAATGCAATTTTCCCAACATTCATTGAATGTCATATTTACATGAGAAGCAAAAGTATAAATTTTCCTACATTTAATTTTTATGATCCTTTAAAATTTGATACAATCTTTCTGCCTTTGCTAACAATACCATATTTCTACTTTCTGTAGATACTGTAAAAAAAAGACCAGAGAGAGAGAATTAAATTAGATTAGTGGTTAAATTAAATTAAATTAGTGGTTCAGTTATAAAAAATGAAATATCAATAGCCGTAGAATCTATAAAATAATCAAATAAATTACAGGAAAGAATGAGTACCATAGAACATGACAATGGTCTATTGTTTTTGTTAATTTCATGCTTTTTTCTTGTCCCCAGGGGCAATAAATTATTATTTTAATTGAAATAATATAATTCTTTTATTCAAAGGAAAAATTTGTCATAAGAGGTTCATCAATTCCCTAGATAATGATAATGATAGGAAATCTTCAAATAGATGCAATAAATTTTCAAGATTTTTTTTATAATACAAGTATAATATTGAGAAATGACCTAGATAATTAAAGACAATTATCTAATTATCTGGGTAAACTGGGCTACTTTTTTTTTAATCTGAGTTTTCCTTCAATTATCCATCCAGCTGCACAATTTTGCCAAAATCTTGCCAAAAATCTGAAAGAATAGGCCAGACTTGTTCATTATGATGAATTTACCCAAGTTAATAGAAAAATTCAGGCCACAGAAATCATGTTAAAACTGCAGTTATTCAAGTGGTTGAATACTTCATATTTATATTTCATCCTAATCTGTTTAAACTAAGCCTTTCATTTGATAGGGCTCAAGCTTATCCATAATGTTGAAGTCCACCAGAGGAATTAACTCAGATAGATGAAGAGTTTAAACCAATGCCAAACAAACACAAATTAAAGTGACTTGATATGGTTGATTTAGAGAATAAAAGACTCAAGGGGAATGTGATAGCTCCTTTCATTATCTGAAAATCTGTCATGAGAAAAAGATATTTGAATTGTTAGGCCCTAGAAAGACCTAAGACAAAAGAATAAAAATTGAAAACTGCCAAATATAGGATTGACTTAAGGGAAGAAAAAATAAAATTATTCCTCAGCAATAAAAACTGCACAAAAATGCAACTGGGTACCTGGGGAGGGAATAGTTGCTCTTTCTTTGAAGGTCATAAAGTAAAGGTTAGATTAATGGTTGCCCTGTGTGTATTAAAGAGAATTTCTTTTTTGGATAAGCTGTGTGCTTTGTTTAAGTTTTTACAATGTTATTATGGAAGTCCCAGCTGAAATTTTGTCATTCTGTGATTAAAAGGAACAAAAATGAAGCCATCAGTAGGTTGGAAGGAAATTTGCCTGGATCTCTGTCAAGTCTGGCCAGAGTGTGCGCACAGGTCTTTTACCCAGGTCTATTTTTACCTATTCTTGCCTTAAAGAGTTGCTACAGTGTACCTTTGTGAATCTACACTCTCTCTGGGTATTCAATAAGCAATTTAATTTCATAATTAGGATTAGTCCTTTTAAAAGCAATTTTTTCAAGTACAATTTCTACAGATGGAAAAACTAGACAGTGTATAGGAATATAAGGGCTAAAAATATTCTATCTACATTAGCCAGAGCTGATTGGACTATTTCCAATGCTAAGCCAAAAAAAAATGTCAAGAATGGTGAACCAGTTACAAAATAGATATAGTGATCATAATTAATAATGGCAGAATCCCCAATTACCAGAAAATTATTTGCAGAGCATAGGGAGATAAAAATCCTCATTATGCAAGATGAATTCTATTAAGAGCAGAAGAAAAGAAAAGCTTGTAGAAAAGTCCTAAGTAAAGACAAAGAAGGAGTTATGTGACAATAAGGGGAAAGAAAAGGAAAAAGGGAAAAGGGATAAGAAATCATTTATTACCTACTATGAGCTAAACTGTGTCTTGAGTGTTTTAAAATATGTTCTTACTTGATAATCAGAAAAATTCTGCAAGGTAAGCATAGTAATTATCCCCATTTAGGATTTAAGGAAATGGAAGCAAACAGATTAGATGACTAGAACAATCAGGTCTTCTGGTCTCCTGGACTATATCTTTAACAACTATGCCACTGAACTGCTTTAGTGTTATAGGACAGAAGGTGAAAGAGGGATGGTAAGGGTTGAAAACAACAAAGGACACACATGAAGAAAAAGAATAAAGAAATTATCAGGTTATTGAAGGCTTAATTTGCTATTTCTTTTTCAAATTTTTATTTATTTAATGCAATGGGGTTAAAGTGACTTGCCCGAGATCACATAGGGAATTATTAAGTGTCTGAGGCTGGATTTGAACTCAGGTCCTCCTGAGTATGGTGCTCTATCCACTGTGCCACCTAGCTAGCCCTTAAAGACTTAATTTGAACAAAATATTTCAAGAACATAGGAAAAGACCTTTGAAACAGTAAAATATATAATGTTAAATAGGATCCCTTATGTTTCCTTTTTTGCCTATTGTGTTCCTTTTCCTAAATTTGGGGAGGGTGGAAGTGGCAGGAGGAGAGAATGAAGACAGAAGGGAAGAGGGAAACATCTCTTAGATGCAGCAATGTATAATTGAACTTTAGCATGTGCCCAGAGAACTTAAGATAGATTGAACCACAAATATTATGCTGGAAACCCAGTTCTCAGAAAAGATGTTCTTTGTTCTCCTGTTCAGTAGGAAAGAGGAACTCCTCTCTCCTACAGGCTGCATAGCTAAAACAGGATTCTTTAAAGTATTTACAATAGTTCTTTAAACTTCCAGACTAGAATAATAGTTCTGTTCTCTCTCTCTCTCTCTCTCTCTCTCTCTCTCTCTCTCTCTCTCTCTCTGTTCTCTCTCTCTGTTCTCTCTCTCTCTCTCTCTCTCTCTCTCTCTCTCTCTCTCTCTCTCTCTCTCTCTGTTCTCTCCCTCTAATTCTCTCTCTCTCTCTCTCTCTCTCTCTCTCTCTCCCTACCAGATGGTACATATTAACTAACTTTTTCTTTTTCATTTTCATTAAAATAGATCTTCAGCTCCTACCTTCCAAACAATAGTTTGTGAAGAAAAAAAGGAGAATTTGAAAGAAGTTAAAGGAGTGGATATTTCAGGGTTTTGGAAGATTGAAGAAAATAAAAATAATATAAAATTAGAGAAAAGCAAATCACCATAATGCATCTCTCTAATTTGATCAATATATGTCATCTGGTCATTATTTGACTTTCATTTGACATGTGAGAAAAATTTGGTTTTTTTTTTCAAGTCAACAGGGAGACAGAATTTATTATTTTCTGTACTATGTGGTAAATAATAACATGGCAGAGAAGGGCAGGCAGTCTCCTGAGTTCTCCTAAATTTTTTGTGAAATAATATTGCCTCCAAACAAATACTATGTGGCAAATACAACACAAATTCTGGGGTATAAAAATAAAGCAAAGTTATTCCCCCATATATAGCATGGGGAATGCCACTGGATAATTTGAAGGGAGGTAGAGTAGACATAGCTAGCCTTTTTTTCACATGAGTTTAAGCTTTTATCTCTCTAATTTTCTCAGAGAAAGGAGATGTAAGGATAGAACTACATATCATTGTTCTCTTAAAAATTGTTATTCTAAGGCAGGGGAAGGGAAGCTCGCTTCAAGATTGCATTCATGTTATATTGCCTAGGCAATCTCAGTGAGGACTTGAAATTCAATAAATCCACCAGCTTTTTAGGGGGAATTAATTAAATATTCACCAAATATAACCCTTGAATGATGTTATACGTATCCAAATGGTCCTTGGTAGAAATGTTTTCCCACCTCTGATCTAGGGGATGTAATTTCCACATTCATGCTTAACTTCTCATTACTATTCATAAGGTGGAAAAGAGATCTCTGACAGCTATATAAAAGGCTGACTTCCCACAAAATCACAATTCAAAACTGAACACACAGTGAAAATAGAAAAGAAACATATATATGTATATTATATATATATATATGCATGTATGTATGTATATATGTATGTATACCAGAAATGTTATCTCCCATTGAGAGCAAGATAACTGAGTCTCAGATCTTTCCCAAATGGGAATCCCCTGATATCTATAGTGATATCAAGTTGGGCATTTGGGCATGATGGACACTGCTAGCTCCTTTCATGTAAATTTTCTTTTCAGTATACTATTCTTCCTATAGCAACATTCATTTTCATTCTTGAAACTAAAAATTAGAAACACCAATGTTCACTTCAGAGTCTAAAGAGATTTGCACTAGAGTTTTCCTCTCTACTGTTCTCTTCAACTATCACACACCTCACTCACTAATCTCTACCAATAAGGAGAAATCAATGAGTTTTCAGACCCAAAGAATGTCAAAATATAGATATATGGAAATCTATACACACACACACACACACACACACACACACACACACACACAAACACACACACAGACACTCTCTTCTTTCAAGGAGCTAAGAGTATACTGGTACCCAATATACAAACAAATATGTAAAAATAAGAAATAATTTGAAGAATCAGATATAATTACAGAGAGAAAGTAGTAAGAGGCAGGAAAATCAAGAAAGTTTTCTTGCAAAAGATGGAACTTCAGCTGAAACTTGAAGAAATCAAGGACATCAATATAGAGAAATTAATCTAACATTCCAACATCAGTTTAGAGACCTAAGGTTGAAGGTATCTTGCCATTGAGAAAGGGAGTGGATGTTCAAATATCCCCTAGAGTTCAGGTTTTGGTTGATAACAACATAAGAAGAGGGGAGGGGGGGGAATGTGTTCCAAAGGTCAGCTGCCTAGATACCTGACCTCCTTGAAATATTTGTTACTAATTTATAAAGTAGGCTTAAAGCGATAAAAACCTTAAACTGTGGCTGATCTGAAGAGGCTGTTACAGTTCTTTAGTTTTTATTAGAAAAATTCTCAGCATTTATACTCAAGTTGGCATTTTTTTTGCCAAATTATCTTGAATATTATTATCATTTTTTTTTATTTTGGAAGATTCCTTTGGAACAACCCTTGAAGTAGGAAAGGGGAAAGGATAATAATAAGATTGTCACTTCTCACAATGTCTGCCTACTGGGTGAATTTTAAATGTGAGCTACTGAGACATTGTTCTCTTAATTCATATTGCATGCAATATGCAATTGCCTATCTATAATACACTGCATCAGGATATGATTTGAATGATGATAAAGGATAGGAGCACAATGGTTCAGGAATATGTATTACCCAAGGGCTAAGTAAAAAGAAATTGTCAAGGCCAAAATTTTTTAAAATGACTGTGCCTTCAAGTTTAAATTAATCAATACAGTTAAGATAAGTGAAATGATTTATATGGGAGTATTCAAATCCATATGAATATGACCAAATATGCAACTATCATTTTCTCTATTATGAATGGCAAGATGAAGCAACTTAAATGGAAACTCTAAGTGGGAAGAGAGCAATTCAACTCTCCACAACTTGTTGTCTCTTATATTTTCACTCCTTTTTTTTCTCCTTCTTTTGATGTGAAGAGAGTTGACAGCTGTCGCCAAAAAAAAAAAAACCAAGCAAAACACCCCAATAAAATAAACAAATGAACAACAACCACCACCAAAAGAGAGACTACTCTCTAGGCTACTCTCTTCTAGGTGGTGCAGTAGTTAGAATATTTGTCCTTGAATCAAGCAGACCTAATGTTTCAGAAAATTACTAGCTCTGTAACCCTGGGCAAATCACTCAATCTTTGTCTGCCTCAGTTTCCCCAACTGTAAAATAGTACACACTTCCCAGAACTGTCATGAGAATCAAATGAGATAATATTTGCAAATGAAGCATTGACTAGCTTAATAAATGTTTGTCTTTCTCTTTCCTTCCTTTATGAATGTGGAATCAAGCAACTTAACAAATAGGAGAAATTTGAAGGCAATCTTATTCCAAATCCCCCTTTTACATATTGGGGAATTAGTCATTATAGAGAATGTCTTCAAGATCACACCTGTTTTCCATACAATTAAGTCAAGACAGGGTAACAAAATTTTTAAAGACTTGTTTTACCTTGAGAAAATGATTTTTTCTCTTCTGGGTTTTATTTCTTCATCTCCAAAATGAAAAGGTTGCATTAGATGATATCAAAGATTTTTTTCCTGCTCTAAACCTTGAGAAAAGTTACTTTTGGAAAGTGAATTGGATCAATGATACAAGGTTAGTAGAAAAAAAAAGTTTATTTTCCTAGTTGAATCCCTTCATTTTATAAAGAAACTGCGATTCTGAAAGGAGAGGTGACTTCTACAACATCACAGTGTATTCAAATAGTTGTTTCTTTTTTAATATTTTTTCATCCATATGCACAGTATCTTTTTTAAGTTACAAAATATCCTTTGACCCTCCCTTCCTACCCCCTCCCTTCATTGGGGAAATTAGGTTAGCACTGTACATACATATTTTTGATAAGCATATTTACAGATTAGTCATTATCAGTGTGAGGAATTAGGATTAAGGGAAGGAGATACATAAGAGATAATTTTTACAAAATGCTTATCAGATTATTATTATTATTTTTGGTTTGTTTTGTTTTTCTTCCTCTGGATGGGGATAACATTGTCCATAGATGGTCTAAAATGGTTGTCCTACTCTGAACTACTGAAAGGAGCTTCTTCCATAAATGTTGATAATCTCACAATGTTGTTGTTAATATGTATATTGTTCTCTTGGTTCTCCCTTCGCTCAGCATCAGATCTTGTTAGTCATTCCATGTATCTTTAAACTCTGACTATTTATGGTTTCTTATAGAATGATAATATTACATAATTCCATAGTATTCATGAACCAAAACTTTTTTAGACATTCCCCAATTGATGGGCAAATTTCCAATTCTTTGCCACTACAAAAAGAGCTTCGTGAATATTTTGGAACTTTTAAGACTTTTCCCATTTTTTATAATTTCTCCTGGATATAAGCCTATAATTTGTATTGCTGGATCAAAGGGACTGAACATTTTTATTAATCTTTGAGCACAGAAATAGTTGCTTCTTCCCACTGTTCTGCCTTAGATTCTCATTGAAGGATAGAGAGTAAAAAATATTAATCACCCTAAATTCTTGGTTGATGAAGTTGGCTCATACCAGATTAAAAGAGACAATTTTTATATTTTTCAGTAGGTTTATTCCATAGAAATCAATAAAGTACAAATAAAGAAGGGACTATTATTATATTTTTAGTATGATTATTTCCATAGAAATCAGTAAACTACAAATAAAGACCATATTTGGTCTTGGCAAAATGTAAGAAAGTGATAAAGAAAATATTAATAATGGAAATTATGCTGTAAAATCTATTATCTTTTTTTGGAAATATAGTTATTAAGGATCTACCAGTATATATACCTTAACAGAGCATGATGTTTTTTTATAGATATAAAGGAATTTTGAGGGAGGAAGAGTTTTGCAAAAAATAGAAGTATTGTGTCATCTACTGCCAAGTTATGACTAACAGTAAATCAGTTTGAATGTGAGAGAACTGAATTCCTTCCATTTAAATTCTATTTGGAAGATTCTAAGATGACAAAACTCTGAGGTCCTTTCTTGAGCTAAACTGCCAAACATTCAAACATTACAACAAAGAAGGCAACTAAGATGGGCTGGATATATTGTTAGAATGCTAAATGTATGCTTTTCAAAAAGATTCTTGAATGGAGAATTCACACAGAGCAAGTTCTGGAGGAGTGTCTAAAGAAGTCATGTCAGGATACCTTGAAGGCCACTCTTAAGAATTTTAGGATTAATTATGCAGCATGAGAGACACTGGCACAAAACTTCCCAGTATGACATGCCCTTATCAGAGAGGACACTGTGCTCTATAAGCAAGGTAGAATGGAAGTAGCTCAAAATAAATGTGAGATAGGTAAGTTTACAGTAAATACCTCAGGTGTTCATGTGGACTATTTGTACCCAATGTGTGGTAGAGCATACTGAACTCATATCATTTTAATCAACCACAATCAGACACACTGTAATTTGTCTGTAACATGGGAATATCTCTTTGATCTTCCTTGATAATGAAAGACAAGAACCATAATAACCAACTTCCATTAAATCCCAACTAAAATTTCATCTTCTACAAGAAGCCTTCCCCAACCTCTTTGAATTCACTTGTATTACTTGTCAATTATTTAATATTTACTCTGTATATAATTTACTTTGTATTTATTTGTTTGAATATTGACATCCTCAATAGTATTTATGTTCCTTGAGGACAGGGCTTGATTTTTTTACTTCATTTTCAATCCCCAACACTTATCACAGTACCGGGCATTTAATTGACTTTTAACAAATATAAATTGATTAATCAACTAAAAACCTCAGTGTTCAGATTTTCTAAGAGTCAAAGAGAAGGTTCTGCCCATTCAAAGTTAAACTTCATTGCATATCTTAGTTGAAGTGCATAACTGAAGAGCAAAGTATCCTTCAACCCAACCAGTGAAGTGAAGATAGAAAAAAATTTCAGCTTTCGATTAAAGAAATCAGCACATTGATTTAACATAGATACAGACATTGTCCAACACCAAAGTACCATATTTCCCCATGTATAAAATGAGGCACCTTAATTTTGGGACCCAAACTTTGAAAACATATGTATTATATAAAGTTATTGAATTCAAATTTTATTCATCATAAAATTCATTAAGTCTTCATCACTGTCAAAATTCCCATTATTAGCTTGTCCTCATATGTGTTTGATGATGGATCACTATTTTAGGAGAGACTGACTGCTGTCCTTCCTGTGCTCTGGGCTGTAGTTGACCACAAGAATACCTCCTTGGCAAGTGTAGTGTGTGGACCCATGTTGAGTCCATTCCATTTCATGAAGCTGAAGCTCCAGGTGTGTCCTCCTTTGAAATCAGGAACTTCTTTTCCATCAGCAATTCTCGTCGCATGCTGAATCATCTTTGTGGGCAAAGGAATTCTAATTTTCATATGCTCTTCAATGCATATCTTCAATTCCCTCTCTAAATCAGACCATTTTGCTCACTTGCTTCTCGTGGCCTTCTTCTACCACAGTATTTTCAGTAGGATTTCTTCTTCCCAGAATCAGTCTCGGTTATTTTCTCAGTTGACTGATGTTCAGCTGCACGATTTCCATTCACTTTTGCAAACTGGATCACTTTGAACTTGAATTTAACACTATATGAAAATCTTTTCTGAGCCATTTCTGGGCAGAATGTGGCAAGATGTAATCTAATATACTGGTAACAAAAGTGAAAAAAATGAGTACAAAAACAATAAATGTGAAAAAGTGGGAAATGAATATAAAAATTTACAACCACTGTATAAAACATTCCTAGTTTTTAGACCATAATTTTTTTTCAAAAAAAAGGTAAATCTCATGAGTGGGAAAATACAGTATTCTTTCCTATCCTATCCATCAGTCAGTGTCTGGAAACTTGTCTGATGCTCTCCAGTAATAGCTGTCAGCAAAAGAGCAACTGCCTTATTCTTGTGCACTACTCATTGTCCAGTAGTCTTGCTGGTCTATCCAAGTTCAACCATTACCCAACAAGTGAAGAATCAGTACTGCCAGCCAGTGTTGTAGTCAAGTTTGGGGGTAAGAATTAAAGATAGAGATCAGGAGTTACTGAATAGTGAAGCAATTTGAATGCTCCCTAGGATTTTAAAACTGCTCAGGACTTATTGTAAAATGTTGCAAAATAAATAGGCTAAAACTTTTCTCCTCCTGGTGAGTGGACAGGCACTTTAGTACAGGGTGAATAACAAAAAGCTAGGCAAAGTTGCTTGAGAGACAAAGACAGACCAAGATAGATAAAGAGAGACAGAGAGAAAGAACAGTAAAGTAGAGTTGACTGGGCCAGAGAGTGGATCAGCCTGAACAGGGATTCAGTTCAGGATTTTCATAGGCCAGGCACTGGTGAAAAAAGGGGAAATCCCTCCCTCCTTAAGTGACCAAAAGCAGGGAGAAGGTTGGAAGTTGGGGGCTGGAAATGAAGAGACAGTATCCAAATTTTACATTAAACAATAAACCAATAAGAGTCAATTTACATCTCAGGAGCAAACAGTCTTCCACATTAACAGAATAAAAGATTACAGAATTTATTTCTAATTATAAATTTCCTGTATTCATAATTCCCTACATCAATGTGACTTGTCTGGTTCAGCCCAGCAGCTCATTGTTCTAACAATTAACAATGAACTTTTTAAGGCCTCTCAGTAAAGCAAAATGATATCTAGGTTCTGCGGTTCCTGAGTTAAAAGTTGCATTGATATCATATGTTCCCTACATGTTGATCTCACTATCATTTTACTTTGGATTCTCAACCACTGTTTCTCACTCTTGAAATCTAGGTATAATTATGGGAAAGTTACTACCTGGCATATATAAGTATGTGTTGGTTGGAGGGATGATCTTTGATTTCTGTTCCTGTTATGCGTTTTAGAAAATGCCTTTGCTAAAGATTTGAGTCTACCAGTTGATTATTAAGAGGAAAAGCAATAATGCAGTCCTAAAAGTGAATGTTTAGGAGGGAATTTACACATTATTATCCCAAGAATAGGATAGAGTCATTGGAAACACAACTGATTAGTGAAACTGTGTATTAAGAAAGTGGGCTCTGAAAATTTGTTACAATTATTTTGGAAATTCAGTAAAATAACCAAAGATCTTGGAAAATAAACTCTGCTACCACAAAAAGAGAAAAACTGCTTCATATGTAAGAAAATAGGTATAAAATAGTAGAGATCAAATATTATAATCCAATTCTCAATAAAATTATACCTAATAGCATTGTGACTTATCAAAGCTACATTTAGAATCAGACTGAAGATTAAAATATAATTATCATAAGTCTTGTGTTCTCTTCTCTATACCCTTACTGTTTCTGAAATTACTAGTCAAGATAGTGATAAAACGTTAGGATGAGGAATCCTCCATAGATCAGGCAATTTAAACATCTTTGCACTTTCTTTGAGAAGAATAAAAAAGATATAAAGAATTCTACGATATGATCTATTTTGCATTATTTCCTACGTACTTCCTAAAGAGAAGACTTTGAACATCTTAAAATGGATGACATTTAATCCTCCAAATAAACCTTTTCATGTCTAGCCTTCTTACCTTTCCTCAAGCTGTTCCATCTAACAGAATGATTTCTATTCCTGGTGCCCAGGTGAATCTGATATACTCAAAATCCGTTATCTCCAGGTACTTTAATGAATCAATCAATCAATAAACATTTGTTAAAAGCCTAGTATGTATCAGGCACTAGAATAGGCATGGGAGGGTTTCAAAAAGTGGCAAAAGACAATTCCTGCCTTGAAGGAGTTTAGAATCTTCCCCAAGAATAAAATGCTCACACTTCTAGGAATTTCTTCAGTTATTATTGTTTATGCCATTCTTGAGTCTGAGAATCCAATAGTTGGAAGTCAGTTCAATAGACATCTCTTCCAATCTGTTGCTGACATAAATCCTCTCTATACAATGCATAAGAAATGACCATCTTCCCTTTGCTAATCCACTTTCTCTTGAGACAATTTTAGAAAGTCTTGGTTTTTACAAAGATTTGCTTTTATGTCATATCAAAAAGATATTTCAGCATCTTCTAGTAATCACTTCAAGTTATGCTTCTGGAAGCAAACAGAACCAAACTAAATCTTCTTCCATGTGACCCTCCTTCAATTTTGTGAGTTAAGACTTTCCAGTCCTCTTTCCTGAGCACTCCCTTTCCCCTTACCTAACTAAACATCATAGTAGCAATTCTGTTTCTCTTCTTAACTCTACTGTAAACTCCTGGAGAGATTGTATGGACATTTCCATTTAGACTTTTATGAAAGCATTAGTCTCTTCTTGGGCTTGTTTAAATTTTAAATTTTTGAATCACTTATACTTTCTATAGTACTGTTCCAGAATATCAGTTTTGAATAATAAATGAAAGAAAATATTTTAACCAAGAGTGGATGCCACTAGACTTCATCTACTCAGAAGAATATTTATGGTAATTATTTATATCTTATCCTGCGACAGAAGAATGTGAAAAGGTCCTCAATGAAGTACCAGAGAATAAAATTTCAGACATTCTTCTAAGGCATGCATGCTTGTAGCTCCCTATTCTTACAATCCCACAGGACCACAAATGTGACTAAGGCTTTATTGGTACATAAATTCTGGTAGAGGGCTCACATCTCTGAACTTTCAACCTTTTGTCTGATTATTGTTTCTGTGCAGATTTATAGAAACTGAGAAGGAAGAGGACCTTATGGACAGCCATTTAGCAAATAGTCAAGACTGTCACCTTCTTTGAAAAACACAAGGGCATTGTGATTAAGACTGCTAACTAATCTACCATATTAAGATTAAATGAAGTTTGCTAAACTGACTAATCAAGACAGCTTTGCATTCCTTTCCTAATTGAGGTTGACTAAAAGAAAACTGTGTTTGTAGAAACTTTATAATATGAGGGGTCAATAAGGAGTCAAATATGAAGTCCCTCTGTCACCTTTTGATGTTGTTTCTGTTGTTCAGTAGTTTGTCAGTATCCAACTCTTTGTGACCCCATTTGGGGCTGTTTTGGCAAAGATAATGGAGAGGTTTGCCATTTCCTTCTCCATTTTATTTTATAGATGAGGAAGGTGAGGCAAACTGAATAAAGAAACTTTCCCAGGATCACAGAACAAGTAATTATCTGTGCCCAAATTTGAACTCATTTCTTCCTGACTCCAGGACCTGGAGTTCTGTTTACTGTTTTATCTAACTAGTCCTCTGTCAGGTAGCGAATAGCAATGATCAGATGGTCCTCAAAGAGAGGGCAAAAAAGTAAACATCTACAAAAGATATTTAGAAACACTTGTCTTTTATAGTCATAACCTTAACATCTAGCACATTTGAATTCAATAGAGATTATTCCTGTTTATTACTTTATCATTTCCTCTTCTTTCTATTCTCATATATCATTCTGAATACTAGAACTGATGAATATATCTGGTACACATGACACCAGAGTATTAAAAAGTCACAATGATTACAGCGAATGCCATGGTGTCTCATTATAACAATATATGTCTACTTGAGAAAATTTTAACATAAATTGGGTCAGGTTAGCACTACATTCAAATGATATACTCTTCTAAAATTGAAATACTGCATTAATGAATTGTTTTTTTCATTATATTCACTTTTTATTTTATTTTATTTGCTTTTCCTTTCTTTTTTTTAAGAAAGATTTTAATTATTTTGAGTTTTACAATCCCCCCCCATTCTTGCTTCCCTCCCCCCAACCCCACAGAAGGCATTCTGTTAGTCTTTACATTGTTTCCATTGATCTCAGCTGAAGAGATGAGAGAGAAATAATAACCTTAAGGAGGAAAAATAGAGTATGAAATAGCAAAATTACATAATAAGATAATGGTCTTTGTTCAAACTCCACAATTCTTTCTCTGGATACAGATGGCATTCTCCATTGCAGATAGACCAAAATTGTCTATGGTTATTGCACTGATGGAATGAACAAAACCAGAAAAACCTTGTACACCCTAACAGCAACCTGGGGATGATGATCAACCTTGATGGACTTGCTTATTCCATCCATGAACTGTGTTTTAAATCTTCTTTCAATTTAAATATTTGTGTCTCAGATAACAACCCATTTCTTTAGTTAGATAAATATAAAGCACTAAGATGAGGATATTTTGAGGATGGGGGATACATAAGAATATTTGTAGTTGGTAAAGAAATCAGCAGACCAGAAAATATTGAAGATAAATGATAGAATGAGTATGGTAGTAGGGACAATCCATTTCAAGAGACAGAATGGAATGGATTCTCATGCAGTTAGAAGGGTTTGTCTTGAGGCATCCATAGCAAATAATAAACACCTATTAAGTGAAAACTATATGCCAAGACTTATGCCAGATGTTAGGATACAATGGCAAAAATAGAGAGAAGCTCATGGTCAGCATAGAGCTAAATTAATGTGGCAGGATAGCGAAAGATGATGAACCATCATGTAGTGCAGAAAGTCATGCTTATTCTGGACTGATTTATTTTATCAGATATAGAAAAATATTATGAAAATTACTAGTATCTCAATAAACTGATATGAAATATTTTTCCTATAGGACATAAAAGGGGGATAATCTTGATTATGTTATTCCAGTTCAGTGACCTAAGTATATTCATAGACTGTGCTTCACAAAAGAAACGGTTGTTTGGTTCAATGAGATCCACTTATTGTAGGCTTTGGAAATGGGGGGTCTTTTCTGAGCTTGCCTTGCCTCATGACATTTCCCTCATAGTTTAGCTTTGCTATTGGAACAAAATAAGACACGCAGAACTCATTCAACAATTGACAAAAACAGATTTGGCCATAGAGGAATATTCATGAATGTTTTAAGAATTCTTAGTGTTGAGTAAAACACTCAACCAAATTCACTTCATGATCAAGCATCAGAGAATCTCTTGGGTTTTTCCTAGATGCTTTATATAATGCAAAGAGCCTGAATCTTTAGTTCCTTTAGAAAACAAAACTTCCTAAAATTTCAGAGTATATTTCAAGGAAAAATTATACAGTAGGCCCAGTGTCAGAAAAGCTTGAGTTCAAATCTGATCTCAGAAGTTTAGTAGCTGGGTGATCAGACAAATTAATTCACTTAACTTCTGGCGCTTAACTACTGACTCCAGGCATGGAGTTCTATTTATGGTTTTAGGGAATACCAATGATCAGCTAGTCCTCATAGGGAGGGGAAAAAAAACTAAATGCTTTTACAAAAAACAATATTTGCTTGTCTTTTACCATCATAACTATACCATTTATCACATTTTAAGTAGTATATATTTAATAAAAGTTTATTGCTTCCCTTTCTTCCTATTATAGGATTCTTTGAAATTGAAGAATGTTAAAATGAGGAGAAATAAATTTCTCACATTTGTTTCAAGTTCTTTATTTGGCTTCACATTCTTCCTCAAATGTGTGATTATATGGTATCTCAAGTGTTTGCAAGAAGGGAAAAGAAATTTACCTGTAAGCCTTACAGAGCAACAAAAATGGCCTGAGTCAGGAACACTGG